>NC_034591.1:43530878-43533865 GCF_900095145.1 Mus pahari
TCTCTCTCTCTCTCTCTCTCTCTCTCTCTCTCTCTCTCTCTCTCTCTCACCACTGGCGGCAGCAGCTCAGCCAGGACCTATTTCCAGGGACAGTAGCAAGAATGAACCAGAGGCCTCTAGAAGAAAAGAATCAAATTAAAACAGAACTGTTTGCTGTTTTCTTCTCCTAGGTCACCCTGGGCAGCGACCATTTAGGAGAGTAAAGCTGGAGAGCCAGCAACAGGAGGGAGCACAAAGGACAAGACACAGTAAAGTTTACATGGGACCCCTACCTACATCGTGCTTTTAGAAAAACACAAGTCAGTAGCATAGAAGGCCCCGCAGAACAGTCAGCCCTCATCTCATCACAGAGGCGAGGAGGCTGTCATGGACCACGGTGTTCTTGCTCTTGATCCTTTCAACATATGCCCTACGGGGACAAAGCTGCTGTGATACAAGGCCTCGAGGTCCTCAGTCTAACAGCCCTAATGAACAGAAGTCCGTTCGGAACCATGCCAGAGAACTGGGAAGCTAATTCTTCAGTCCCTATTGATCCTTGGGGTGCCTGCAGCAATCGCAGACAACTTCATCACCTCCCAAGAAACCTTAAGCAAAACCACTGCCCAGCTAGGCTGCCTCCTAGAGTCTTACGCAAGAAGAGACAAGGTAGTTATTCAGTGTCTATGTTTTCAGGATTTTTGAAGTGACTTTCTATAAGGGAAGAGACTCATAAATCCTCCTACTTCACTTGGGTTTTAGTAGCGTAATCTCTTGAGGAAGCTCTACCCTCCCCTCTATCCCCTATTCACCGGTCTACCTTCTTACCCTGCTTTTTCCTTTTGCACAAAACCCTATTTGACATCTATAAATTATACATCTCCACAGAGTAAAAAGTAGATACCAATAGGGTTTATTCCAGTTTGTTTGCTGATGAGTGTAAACTCTAAAAGGAGGCTGTCATCTATTAGAAGTAAAAAAAATGGTTTGTTGAAAAAGTGGTAACTACCCAAAGTTACTGACTACCCAGTGATAAAGACAATCAGATACAAATCTAGCTACAGCTATATACTGTGGATGGCCGCAGGAGGGACATCGAGGGACATAAATATCTGTAATTGGAAGCAGATCAAAATCTGTGCACAAAAGGCCTGGACTCCCGAGTACAGAGCTTGCACACAGAACAGTACGCTTGGCTCTGTATACAGAAGGAAAGGCCTCCTACCCTGAGGGTATACATTTTTTTCCAAAATACCATGCTGCTCACCACGTTCTGGGGTCCTCCACATTGCTTCCAGCACCTCCATAAAGTATGACCCTCTAACCTCCAACTGCATTTAATATAAGCTACAGACTGAGGCCTCTGAGACCATTGAGTCCTAACAGCATTTGAAATTCACAAGCACAGTTTCAGATATCTTCCCACACTCACTTTACCTCCAGTGTTAGGTACCAGTTTCCATCCTTGAGATGTGGGAACCGTTCCTGACAACCCCCTTGCTCCTTTCTGTGGTGTAAAAACACAATGTGTCACTATACTGATCCTACTCCAGCCGTCCTTCAAAAATCTCATAGATTTCTTCATCTTCCCACAACAGTTCTTCATGTTTCTTCCTAGAACTGTCAATGGACTCTTGAGTGGGTTCCCTGCCTTGGGAGATTTCTGGCAGATACCAAATCCCACAATCACTTTATCCAATGTATTTTCTTCACTGACATGAAAATAATATTAAAACACCACCACCACTACCACCACCACCACTACCACCACCACCACTACCACCACCACCACCACCTCAGGTCATGTCAACTCTGGTTTAAGAATAAAATCACCATGGCGTCCATGGCCTTACCACCCATTCCCAATTCTCTATCTCAGAACTCACTCTGCCTGTATCTGCCCCAATGTTCTCAAAGTGACCTGGAGTCATGTGGGAAGCCACGTAATGCCATTACAAGATGGCGCTGGCTACCACTGGCCCGTGCAAATGGGTTTCACGCCAAGTCTTTGCCTGCCCCGGGGCGTAACAGTGAGATCATGAGTAAGCAACCAATTAGACGTGGACACGCAGCCTTGGGGACTATATAGGGAGTCGCTCGCGGGGCCTTGTGGTCTTCCTCTTCAAGATGCAATAAATGCTGTGCTGCAGAAGGATCCTGGTGTCCGCGTGCGTTCTTGCTGGCGAGACGATAGCGCGGAACAACTGGTGCCGAAAACCCCGGGAAAAACGCCTCACCATCGCCAGCTCCGAGAAGACCCTCCACTCGCGGAGAGGATTCAGAACTGCAGGACGAAGGTAAGCTCTGAGAGGCATGTTTGGTCTTGATCTCTCTCATCTCTCTCCCCAGTTAGAAGGCGTGGTGGAAGCTCTCATTACTGCCTTGACAACACTCATTCTTTTTCTTTTGGTTAAATTGGTGAAATCGTGCCTAGAAGATGAGAAATGCTGCCCAACGGTAATAGCAGGACAGGGGGCATTAGAGGAGTTACAGGACAGCATGTCAGAAACAGAGCNAGGTGAAAGATTAGAAGCTTCAAGAAGGAGAGGTGCAACTAAGAAAAGAGGCCAAGGACCTTGGATCCGAGGAAGCGAGAGATAAGGGAAAGGACGCCCTGGGAGAGAAACGGGGAAAGGAGGAGAAAAACCCAAAAAAGAAAAGATTTTATCCGGTAAAGGAGTTAGAGGCTTTAGGGCTTGATAGTTCAGAACAGACAAACTTAGCCCCTCTGAGGAAGAGGATTTAGAAGATGAGGCAGCTCGCTATGAAGAAGAAAGATACCCCCCAGATAGCTTGAGTAAAAAACAGAAGAAAGCGGGAGGCGGAAACCATGCAATTTCCCGGCCTGTAGGCCCCAGCGCCCCTCCACCTTATATGGAAAGATTTTACTCAGATTCCTTCCTTACTAGAGATGAGCAGAAAAAGATACGACAGGCATTTCCGGTGTTTGAGGCTGCCAAAGGAGGCTGTGTCCACACACCGGTAGAATATATTCAAATTAAGGAACTTGC
>NC_034591.1:43533876-43543570 GCF_900095145.1 Mus pahari
AAAAGTCTGATTGTCACTGCCTATAGAATAGTGTGACCTGTTGAGTTGTTAGCTCCTGCACCCCACAGGCCTTGCTGCCTATTGTTGAGAGTGACACTCAACACTCTCAAACAGCCCTTGCACATACATAAATAGAAGGTATTTGAGTCCTCAGCTCTTGCACCCCACGGGTTTTTGATTACCCATTGCACTGGGATAAGTGAGGCTCCGCTACTCAGGACAGCCTTTGCATATTGCTGAGTCTTATCTCATTGCACGTGATAAGGTGTCCTAAGGAGGTCTATCTTTATTCCATCTTGATTAATCAAACAAAAAAGGGGGAGTCGTGGGAAGCCACGTAACACCATTACAAGATGGCACTGGCTACCACTGGCCACCACCCGTGTATTTCGGGTAAACAACCAATGTGTGCAGGTGCAAATGGGTTTCACGCCAAGTCTTTGCCTGCCCCGGGGCGTAACAGTGAGATCATAAGTAAGCAACCAATTAGACGTGGACACGCAGCCTTGGGGACTATATAGGGAGTCGCTCACGGGGCCTTGTGGTCTTCCTCTTCAAGATGCAATAAATGCTGTACTGCAGAAGGATCCTGGTGTCCGCGTGTGTTCTTGCTGGCGAGACGATAGCGCGGGACAGGGTCATGTAGGAATTTTCCATGGTCTATTTTATGACCATCTATTTGCCTTGAGATCGCAAGGATTCCTCTTCAGTCACCCTAGCTTGGCTAGATCTTTGTATAAATCTTCCCTTTAAAGCACATTTCATGTTGCAACTCTAATGTTTAATTAACAAGTACATTTATACATTTTAATCAATCCCACAATGTCCAAAACTGTATCATCTCACTATAACACCAATGCATAAGGTCAAACACACAGCAAACACTTATAAAATAGCTAGTGTATGGGCAAGGAAGCAAACTGTGAGCAAGCTGTTTAGAAGAGAAAGTGACTGGTGGCCTATTCATTCTGTTGTACGCTTTAAACGCACATCACGTCAGTCAGGAAGACTGGTTGAGTTATCCATGATGGACACGGTGGGTAACCACATTGCAGAAAGAATCATGGAAAGAGATGTGAGCAAAGCCAAGAAATGAGAGTAGGAGCCACAGATTAGGGTGTAGAGCTGGATGAGAGGTGAAAGGGTGTATTATAATGCCAGGGAACCCAGAAAAATACAGGAAAAGAAGGAACAAAGGATACAATGAAAGAATATTAAAGTAAACCAGACTTCAAAGTTGTGAACTCCAGTCACATTCATAGTTCATCTATTAACTAGTATAAAACCAGAAATTCATCCACTAACTAGTAGAAGACAAGAAACCTTTCCATTTGAATGGGAGAGATGAATACATCCCAAAGGAAACAGACGGCCATGAATATTGTCCAAAGGGAAAAGTGAGATTCATTTTTGCTTGCAAAGAATATTTTGGTTTTTGTTCTGTTTTGTTTGTTTTTGTTTTTGTTTGTTTTGGTTTTTTTGAAACAGGGTTTCTCTGTATAGCCCTGGCTGTACTGGAACTCACTCACTCTATAGACCAGGCTGGCCTTGAACTCAGAAATCCTCCTGCTTCTGCCTCCCAAGTGCTGGGATTAAAGGCATGCACATCTGGTAATGGTATTCTCTAGTAATTCCTATTATCTATGCTCCTCTTTCTCCTCTTCCTCCTCCTCTTCCTCTTCTTTTTAAACAATTTTTTGATATTTTCTTTATTTACATTTCAAATTTTATCCCCTTTCCTCATTTCTCCTCCGGAAACCCTCCTATCCCATCCCCACCCTCCTCACTAACCCACCCACTCCTGCTCCCCTGTCCTGTCATTCCCCTACACTGGGGCATAGAGCCTTCACAGGACCAAGGGCCACAGTTCTCATATGTGACCAATATGATACTGTGTGACATTATAGGTTGTCTCATGAGTTGTCACCTATCTTAATCACATGTCCTTTCACAACAAGAGTTAGTTACCTCAGGCAGGCAAAGTATGGCTACAATCAAGGCTGTTGTAGAGATGGTCTCTAGTCTTGGGGTGCCCACATACAACTTTTCTACTCTGCAGCACAAGATCATCTGTGAAATCCTGTCTGAGAGAGCTCAAAGGTACGCAGGTATCAGCAGCATGGGAACTAAGCATATTTATTAAAAAAAAAAAAAAAAATCTACCGATGGGCAGGTACTGTCTCTCTAGAGATCTTGGACATGGTTTCATTTAATTGGCACAATTACTCTGTGTTTTGTGGCTTATAATTTTCTTTTTCAAACTAAGGGGTTTAAGCTGAGAAGTGGCTAGATTAAGTGCCTCTGGGAGAAAAAAAGCAGGAAACTTAGTCTTTGAATCCAATGATAATACTAGTTTATTTATTTCTCTTATGCACATTCATTGTGCATCCCATGAAGTTCTGGTGGGCACTGCCCAATACCTGTGGTATTATCAATCAGTTATCTTGTGAAAATTCCACACAATCCAATTCAGAATGGGCATTAACAACCTGACATTGGAGAGATTCTAACAAACCCTGTGTGTTATTTTTTTTTCTCTACATTTAGTGAAATTTAATTGTACATGGCCTGCTTTCTGAGTACCCTGAAATGACACTCTCTCCACTTACCTGCCGGGTTCATATTCCAAAGAGATAATCGAAATCTTAATGAAGTCACAGGGAGCTAATACCAAAATTGAATGTGAGAAGTAAAAAGAAACAGTATCTTCAGTCTGCTTAGCTGTCCAAATAAGATTTCAAATTATATTTTTCTATAGAAGCACTTAATATGCACAGTACTGCTGATCTGAACTGCAATTGCTTCTTTTATTCAAAAGTATTTCATAATGACTAGAAAAATATTATCTTCTTGCCAAATCATTGTGGCTATCTATGAGATGGTTCCTGGGAAGGCTGCCAGCATGTCTTCAGGCAGGGAGATATTGAGAAAGTACAAGAGACCCACTTATAAGAGGTGCTTCTTCATGATAAAGCCAAATAGAACACTGTCTTGTGAGTTTCATAATTTGTAATGTCCTTGAAGAATCAATTTTAGAATGTTTTTTTCTTAAACTATTTTTCAGATGTTATCAACCCATGAATTCTGTAACAATGGTAAGTTGAGTATCATTGAAAAAAAATCAAGCAACTCTTATTTTTGCAGAATACAAATTATATTTGCATTGGGTCACTCTGAATACTCAAAGCCAGTCAGTGGATTCTCTGATAGCACTTCAATGGCTTCATTTTCTCCATTTGCCAAATCTTCCCTTATACCTCCGTTTCCCAGTTCTCTCTCCCAGTGTTCTGAAGGATATACTTTCTATTCTAAGAAAAGGAAACATTTTTCTGGTTTTCAATATTCCTTATATGTTCCTTTCCCAATAACATGTATAAAAGCAAATTATGTTCTAAGTAGTTCATCATTACTGATACAATGACATATGTTTGCTTATCCTATATGTAGTTGGATAAAAAGATATACAAACTGATCTTGCTGAACACTGAGATAGTCATTCCAACAGAGTCTGCAGTCAGATCTCAATGCTAGCTTTGAGAGAAGACAGAGGTGTCTCTTAGGCAATGATAATACATTTAGTAAAGCTAAATCCATTTAATATGCTGGCGGTTAGAGGAAAACAAACAACTTTTCATTATATAAAACCACTAGTAATGAATGCTTGCTATACTGGCATTCCTAATGGGGGATGGAGAGATAACTATGCTTATGTCATATATGGATACATATATACGTACATATGTACTAGAAAGATGGGGGATTAATACTACCAGAGAAGTTTTACTCATCTGTGAATCCTAAAGGCTGGAAACCACTAACAACCAACCCCGTTCCTTATCAAACATCTCTTAAAACTGAGCACAAATAATCCCCTTTACTATAAAAGCTAATGCAAATAAGAGATGACACAGCTATACATTTATCAGCAGCCTAGAAGAAGAATTCACTTCAAAAGATCCTTCCCTAGAGCTAACCTAAATCCCATATATTAAATCTAAAGCTCTTGCAATAAACCTAAAGCCAAAACTACTGAAATCTTATCAAATTTGTTGTAGGGACTAAGATGACTCTCTGTCCATATGAACAAAGACACTACCTGAAAAACGTAAAGCTTTAAAAAATAAATTGGGCACTCCCATCTCTTGTAAAACTCTCTATTGGTGGCAGTTGACAGTAAATCCTTTAGTTTGCATTTTCAGGTATTTTGTACCTTACTGATCAGCTCAAGTTCTGCTCAGCCAATGACAAACTTTTCTTGGCGCTCTAACTACTAAGACTGTTAAGACTGAAACCTAAGACTATATGAAGGCACCTGCTATAAGCAGAAACACAAAAAAGTAGGTCATTGGACACTACCTGGACTTACAATCTATGTGACAGCATATAAGAATGGGATCTTGAAAGGAGGAAAAGCCATGTTGTCCCCATGAAAGGGAGCAATATCTTGTTGTGCCAATGTTGACAGAGATGCTGGAGAAGATATTATATGAGCCACATCATTATATTTTCCACAATATTAGCAGGACACCAGAGAGCATGTTACCACCCTCTCAGATCCTAAGTTTATAAAGCATGAACTGTGGAGATGGCAAGTTATTTATGCATCATTATCCATGGATCCGCAGCTAAGGAATAAAATTCCAAAGTTCAAAATGAAAAGAGAAAAGTTCGTTAAATCAATCTTAAAGCAGGCGGTGTGTAAGTTCAGGAGAAATGAATTGTACACTTGTTGTTGAATGGCTTTTCCGATTTATAAATTGTACTTAGTTATTTTTCCACCAGATGGCAACTCTGTATGGAAAACAAAACTATTGTTTTTTTTGTTTGTTTGTTTGTTTGTTTTTAATCCTAGAGTCTGATCCTCAAAACTGTGAGAGAGCTGAAATTCGTAAATTCAATCACCTTTATAAAACTTGAATTCCCTCACCACTGCACCATCAGCACCACTGCCACCATTACAGTGATGACGAACATTGATAAAGCGCTTTAGAGAAAGTCACTCTGCATGTTGAATGATCAGTGGTTTAGACTAACTTCTCAGACGCTCTTTGTTTCCAGGAGGCAATACTCTCCCTACAGCTGACATTTTCTCAAAACTAGTTCTAGTCTCTGTAATAACAAAGAAACTGTCAATTTGCCCAAGGCACCCTTCAAGTGATTAATGGCAACTAACACTCACCCCTGCCTTCCAGGTGAAATATGCTTCAGGTATCCCACAGGGGACACCACCATCTCCTCAGCCTCCTGGCTCTGTATAACACACAGTTGGTTTTATGTGCTTAGGATCATTTGGTTCTTTCAGGTTGGTTGTAGTTTGCTTTCTCTTGCTGTGATAAACACCATGACCAAAAACAATTCAGGGAGGAACAGGACTATTTAGCTTAGTTTTTGTATCACTGTCAATCACTGAAGGAAGTTCTGGCAGAAACTCAAGGAGCAGCAGACACAGGAATCATGGATGACTTCTCCTTTTTGGCTTGTTCTCATGGCTCATGCTCAGCCAGCTTTATCCTATCCATGTATCAGACCAAACCTGCTTGGCTAGCAAGATCAGGTGAGACCAAGTATGTTCAGGGTGCTAAGGGCATAGACTCGGCCGCCAGCATTCTCATAGATTCCAGGACCACCAGCCCAGAAGTGGCAATGCCCACAATAGACTAGGTAGGTTCACCCAGCCCTATTAAAAAAATCAAAGAAATTCGGCTGGAGAGATCACTCAACAGTTAAGAGCACTGGCTGCTCTTCCAGAAGACCCAGGTTCAGTTCCTGACACCCATATGACAGCTTGCAACCTTTGGTAACTTAAGTCCCAAATGATCTGCTAGCCCTTTCTGATCTCCATGGGCACCACACACACACCTGGTACACAGACATGCAGACAAAAACACTCATAAAGGTAATTTTAAAAGTTCATGAAAAAGCATTACAGATACATCTATAGGACATTTGATAGAGGAAACCCCTAAATAAGACTCCCCTTTGTCGGTGTCATAATGAAAACTGAAGCTAACAAGATCAGTTCAACTATGTGTCTTGGTAGTAATAACTCTTTTTTTTTATTAGATATTTTCTTTATTTACATTTCAAATGCTATCCTGAAAGTTCCCTATACCCTCCCCCCACCCTGTTCCCCTACCCACCCACTCCCACTTCTTGGCAATGGCATTCCCCTGTACTGGGGCATATAAAGTTTGCAAGACCTAGGGGCCTCCCTTCCCAATGATGGCTGACTAGGCCATTTTCTGCTACATATGCAGCTAGAGACATGAGCTCTGGGGATACTGGTTAGTTCATATTGTTGTTCCACTTATATGGTTGCAGACCCCTTCAGCTCCTTGGGTACTTTCTCTAGCTCNTCCATTGGGGGACCTGTGTTTCATCCAATAGATGACTGTGAGCATCCACTTCTGCATTTGCCAGGCACTGGCATAGCCTCACAAAAGACATCTATATCAGGGTCCTTTCAGCAAAATCTTGCTGGCATATGCAATAGTGTCTGGGTTTGGTATGAAACCACAACTCTATCTTCGGTTTCCTGTGATATTCTTTTCTTTCAAAAGAGTTTATAATTATCTAACATAACACATTATTTTTCTTCCCACTAGGAAGTGAACCCCACATGGGCAGTGGCTGCTAGATTGACAGCACAATGATTTTCAGGCCATCAGTATTCACCAAATGAATTAAAGAACTACAGACTAACTATGTAGGCAAAAGTCTTACAAGCGAGGAGGAAACTATTGATGAATTTCCTGTTAGGGAAACAGTGCTGTCGTTCATGCAGTAGAAGACAGTACGCACCTCCAGCTGGCTACACACCCTCCAATCGCTCGTTTTGCACTTATTTGGGTTCATCATCATCCAGTGGGTAGGAACCCAGCACCAGGGGGAAGTCTGCATGATTCCCTTTGGAATGCCATCTTTGGCCCATTGCTTTTGTGTTCAAATATCCATATGAGAAACAGAGCATCCTGTTGCTGTCACATTCATGAGATAAACAGAAGGTTTATTTGGGGTCATGGTTTCATAGGTCTCAGTCTACAGTCTCTTGGTCATGTGGCTCTGAACCTGTAGCAGGGCAGAACAGCATGGTGGGAAGTAATATGGGGAAAGCTACTCACTCCATGACTGTCAGGAACCAGAAAGAGAGAAGGGGCTAAAAGTCCCAGTCTCCCTCCAGGGGCACACCCACCTGGCCAAACTGTCCTCCGCTTCTGGAAAGTGACATCACCCTCCAACAGTACCAAGTACCGAAGACAGCACCTTGTACACAGTGAGCCTTTAAGGGACATTTAGGATCCAAACCATAACATCTTAAGTTCTCAGTACCTAGGGATTGGAAATGACCCTCCTCTCCTGAGGGGCTGCAGAGTTGTGCTTGCAATGTTCTTTTCTGTTTTTATCAGTTATGTTCTGTCATTCTGATTTGGAAATTTCAATCTGCCTAAAATCCACTAATTTTCCTCACGGCTTCCTTAGCAGATGTGACAGTGGTGGGAGATTGCGAGCTGGAAGAAGCATTTATATGCACAAATCAGACGAATTGCTCACTTGAAATGCACTTAAACTTAACTCAAAACCTTAATGTACTAATAGCAACTGCTTTAATATTCATAATTACTCTCCCTTAATATTAGTACTGATTACAAGTGTGTGATGCACTCTAGCTAAAAGGACCAGACCCTCTGGTTATATAAGATTCTTAAAAACTCAAATGTGTATCTGAGCCAGGGGAGGACTCTCTGAAAGCATCCAATGGATCCTCAAGGTTTCTGACTGCAAGCTCACCTTAGTGAGCCCTAAGACAGGGTGTAGGTGATGCCTAAGTGGAAATTACCATGACTCTTGAGGTGTTCGCCTGGGACAGAAAACAAATGCAGGTAACGTGATAGAGGGGGCATTTATTCATTTTGAAAACAAGATCTGTGTAGAGAAGCCAATATGGAACAGCCAATATGGAACAGCCAAGGGCATTATGAAAATTGCTACACTTTCAAACTTCATTGAGAAAGATGTCCCACATCAAATCCTTCTGAGTAAATAATTGCTTTTCCTACAAGGGAGCTGCCAACTCCTTGGTTAGCACTGCCAATGCCTTTAGCAGGAGTTTTTCTTTCTTGACCTTACACTTAAAGAGCTTTCAAAACTGTTCTCATACCAATAGTGTCTCCTTTACACAAAACTGAAGCTTCAAGCTGGTTATAGTGTTGGAGTCAGTACAATGAACCATGGACCATGCTAAATAGATGTATAAGCTTATCATTAACCTGGCTACATCATTGGGGCACTCATCTTGATATTCTGACTCTGAGAAAATGAACACTGGCAGACCCTGCTACTCAGAGGGATCAAGTTCAGGACCGCCTGGGCTACAGCAATAGAATTCTTGCTAATATGTACGATGCTCTATGTTCAGTCGCAGTAAACTGGGAAATTAAAATAGGGTCTAGTAGTAATGATATTGCAGTTATTGTAACGACTTACATGAGTTCATAGCTAAGTACATAACTGAATCAACTGTATCCTGGATACTATACTATAGCTACTATTTCACCATCCCTAGGTTACTTACAAGCTCCAGCCTATATAACATGTGTTTCTTTTTTTCTTTTTAATTTTTTTATTAGATATTTTCTTTATTTACATTTCAAATGCTAACATGTGTTTCAAAGACTGGAACTCAGCTGGGCAGTGGTGGCACACGCCTTTAAACCAAGTACTCGGGAGGCAGAGGCAGGTGAATTTCTGAGTTCAAGGCCAGCCTGGTCTACAGAGTGAGTTCCAGGACAGCCAAGGCTATACAGAAAGGCCCTGTCTTGAAAAACCAAACAAACAAACAAAAAACAAAGGCTGGAAGTCATAACACCATTACAAACATGAATAAAAGGAGAGGCAGGCAAAATAATATAAAAATGAACACAACAGGAAAATCAACAAATATAAAATACAATATGTGAGAGAAATTTGTATGAGTAAATCACAACTTAGTGATTATCATGTATTGATATTTAAATGTTTCATTTTAGTTATGATTCAATTTCCAGGTTTTTTATTTTCACCTAGAAGTTCTACTGTTTCCTCAATTTGGGATTTGTATATATATCCTGCCTTACCTCTCTCTCTCTCTCTCTCTCTCTCTGTGTGTGTGTGTGTGTGTGTGTGTGTGTGTGTGTGTGTGTGTGTGTATTTAACCACAAATTGCACCCTTTTGTTTCCATTTTGGCAAATATTATTGTTATAACCTAGAGGCGCACATCAGAAAAAGTCAGGGAGGTCAACCCCGACTCTGCACTGCTCCTCAACTACTCCTGACCCACTTCAACGTCTTCTATATCCTTAGTGTATTGCTACATTGGGATTAACGAAGAATGAAAATGACAGGAAGAGTGTTGAAATAGGCGTTACCTTGGTCATTAAAAAGAATATAGAAAATTTGTAGCCACAAACAAGGACTATGGTATATGGCGGCAACTCACCCACTTATCTCTTATTGCCTGAGCCATACTGTCATACATTGTTTATTCCAATAGCATTCTGAGTGTCCTGTCTTATCAAGTCCTTGTCCAAAACTGTACTGGATAGTAGATCTTCTTTATGAAGCACTCGTTTCCACTGTTCCTTCCCACAGAATGTTCTTTATGCTTGCTCTCTCTCTCTCTCTCTCTCTCTCTCTCTCTCTCTCTCTCTCTCTCTC
>NC_034591.1:43543750-43545121 GCF_900095145.1 Mus pahari
GTGTGTGTGTGTGTGTGTGTATGTGTGTGTGTGTGTGTGTGTGTGTGTACATAAGCTATAGAGTACTTTTGTGAAGTAGATTCTCTCCTTCCACCATGTGGGTCCCAGAGATCAAACTCAGGCTGTCAAGCCTGGTGTTAAGAGACTTTACCCACTAAACCATCTTGCTGGTACTGAGAATTATTTTTCCAAACCCAGAGATACTTCAGCTTCAAATGTTTCCAGGAAGCATTCTTTGTTTGTCCTGGTAAAATCAATCTCTAATATCTAGAAGCCTGTTTTCAATCCTTCTCCTGGAAGCTTAACTCTTTATAAATTGCTACTTTGATTTCTCCATAAATACTTCCATAAAGTAAAATCAAGTCACCTTGAAAGAAATTAAACCACCAAGGCTCTTTGCCAAAGCCCTGTGCATAGTTCTCAATTTAGTGTACAGCTGGAATACCCTGAACAACTTTATAAGAATTGAGGCTGTGTCTTGGCTCAGGGATTTAAGTGCAGCAGAGGCACTGAGCCTTTTAACTCTTCTCTCTTTGGATATGCAGCCTAGGTTTAGAAATCCTACTCTATAGAAAATAGGGAAGTAGGTTAAAGGTTATTAATTTTTAGTAGGAGTAAACCCAGGACAACTCAAATAAGTGGCTGGTATGGTACAGAAGTATTAAATGGAGGCACTTTGGGTAATGCAGAGTGATACTACAACAATGGCCAAGGGGAAACATGCAGTAGTACTTCAGTGGAAAAGTAACTTGAAACTTCAGTGAGAAATCTTGATTCTGTATTATGCTGGGAAAGAACAGGAGGAAGAGGAGGCATATGTGATGGTGGGGATCCTACTGAGAATGGGAGTCAGCAGCAAGCCTGGCGGAAAGGTAGAGAAAACAGGTTAGGCAGATCACTGGAGGAAATTCTGAGAATGGGGTTCTAAGTGGTAAGTTTTCAAAGACAGTAGAGTTAAATACATGGCAAAAAAAAAAAAAATCATGTTAATGGGATCAGGGGTGATGACTCAGACAGGAAAGTACTTATCACACAAATAGGAGGACCTACACCCAATTCCCAGCACCCATGGTAAAATAAAAAGTGACCTTGAACCATAGTGCACCCCTACAACTCCAGATGGGGAGGCAAATACAGCAGAATCTTTGGAGCCTGATGACTGACCAGTCAAGCCAAATCAATGAGTTCTGGGTTCAGTGAGAGTTCTTGTCTCAAAGAAACATGGAAAGTGACCAAGAAAGGTACCTGATGGTCTCTGGCCTATCTATGTAGTCACATACATGTGCAGCCACCTATCTCTGAATTAACACTCTCTCTCTCTGTTTCTCTCTCTCTCTCTCTCTCTCTCTCTCTCTCTCTCTCTCTCTCTCT
>NC_034591.1:43546287-43606539 GCF_900095145.1 Mus pahari
GAGATAGAAGAGAGAATCTCAGCTGCAGAAGATTCCATAGAGAACATGGGCACAACAATCATAGAAAATGCAAAATGCAAAAAGATCCTAACTCAAAACATCCAGGAAATCCAGGACACAATGAGAAGACCAAACCTTCGGACAATAGGAGT
Source organism: Mus pahari (assembly GCF_900095145.1). Taxonomy (NCBI): domain Eukaryota; kingdom Metazoa; phylum Chordata; class Mammalia; order Rodentia; family Muridae; genus Mus; species Mus pahari. The sequence continues at coordinate 43,546,440 of NC_034591.1, forward strand.
AGATGAGAATGAAGATTTTCAACCTAAAGGGCCAGCAAATATCTTCAACAAAATTATAGAAGAAAACTTCCTGAACCTAAAGAAAGAGAACATACAAGAAGCCTACAGAACTCCAAATAGACTGGACCAGAAAAGAAATTCCTTCTGNCACATAATAATCAGAACAACAAATGCACTACATAAAGATAGAATATTAAAAGCAGCAAGGGAAAAGGGTCAAGTAACATATAAAGCAATATAACAAAAGCAGATACGTTTCTAAAACTAGAATAGCCTGAGGTGATCAATTCACCTCAGCTGGTCAGGCGTACAGTGTCCTCTTGGCCTGCCAAAAAGGCACACCTGAGAAGAGAGGTGTTACAAAGTTGGGTGTAACTGTGAAAAGGGGATGTCTGAACAGACATAGTGGAGAAACAGCTCCAATGATTCCAGGTTGGTAGATCATCCGCTTCTGGATATCTCACCCACACACCTCCAATGAAGCCTTGTTTTGTTGAAAACCAGGTATGTTTTAAGATATTCCTATGGCAGCAAATGCAATAATTTCTCAACAGTAAGACCTAAACAATAAAAATTGCAGTGATTACAAACAAAACAGATTCATTTTAATGAAAATTCAAGAGGTGCTTATTGATGAACAGTAAAACAAAAGGCTGAAATCTCTATTGTAGTGACTATTTCTCAGAAAGGACATGGGAAGACTCCCCCTTTGCTCCTCATGGTTCCCCAGACATTGAGGTTCCTCTTCTTGGTTCGTGTCTGCTGTTTCAATAAGCAGGTATCTGGAGAGAGAGCAGTTTAAGTATACAATGTGCCCATCAGACTAGGAACTTTGTCTCACTAAACTCTATGAAGGGCTCATGCTACTTCAGATGTTGACCAGAATTTCTTCTTTCAGATCATTAACAGACATTCTACAGCAACACAAAACGATGTTATCATTTTGGATTATGTTTAATTGGTACTATTCAGTCATGTAATCATAGGTAAAATAACTAGAAAACTTCCTTTTTAGAAAAATATTACATAATTTATTCCATTAATAACAAGAAAAGCCATTTTGTTTTAATTTTAAAAAATCAACATCCTACTGATTATGAGGTTGAGGGGCAAGGAACTACATTCTGACTACCAAATGAATTTAAAAAAAAAAAGAGTTCTAAAGGAAACTCACTATGATATTGGAACTGTGGCAAAACAGTATAAACTCCAGTACCATGTCATCAAAATGGTATTTGCATTTGGATCATGCAGAATGCATTTGCATTACTGTGTCCAAGAAAAAATAAACAGCATTTGCAGGTAAAATTTCAACTGCAAAAAACAGGTAACATCACAATAAATATCTAACAGAGTGGTGCTAATTCTAGGTCTTGGTTACTAAATACAAAATAAAAGAAACCTGGAATAAAAGTACTTTATAGATTTACAACAGAGGCTTTGAACAGCAGGACTGAAGCTGCTGTTTTGTTTTGACAAGACAGCAGCTCTGTAAGGTACTGGGCCTTACGTATACACAAGTTCCTAGTTTCTAAGTTCAAAGACCTGAGCCTCCTTTCCTATCTCCAATACAAACTCTAACTCACCTTAAAAGAATTCACTCAAAATCCTTGAACTACAAGAGATATATTGTTAAATGCTTAATATCCATAGTAGCAAAAGATACTTTACATCAGTGAAATGGTGATTTATTAAACGTGGGGATGAGAGTGTGGATACTTCAGTCTTTCTTAGGAAGGGGATCAAAATACCCATGGGAGGAGATACAGAGACAATGATTGGAGCAGAATCTGAAGGAAAGGCCATCCAGTGGCTGACCCACCTAGAACAGTATAACTGTATATGCCATATTCAGTTACCAAACACAGACACTATTGTGGATGCCAATAATTGCTTGCTGACAGGAGCCTGAAATGGCTGTCTCTTGAGAGGCTCAGCCAGTGCCTGACAAATACAGAAGTGGATGCTCATAGCCATCCATTGAATGGAGCACAGCGTCCCCAATGGAGGAGTTAGAGAAAGTACCCAAGGAGCTGAAGGGATTTGAAGCCCCATAGGAAAAACAACAATATGAACTAACCAGTTCCCAGGGTTCCCAGAGTTCCCAGGGGATAAACCACCAACCAAAGAGTACACATGGAGGGACCCATGTCTCCAGCGGCATATGTAGCAGAGGATGGCCTAGTCAGATATCAATGAGAGGAGAGGTCCCTGGTCTTGTGCAGGCTCTATGCCCCAGTGTAGGAGAATGCCCAGACAGGGAAGCAGGAGTGGGTGGGTTAGTGAGGGGGCATGGGATAGGGGGGATTTCAGAGGGGAAATGAGGAAAGGGGATAAAATTTGAAATGTAAATAAAGAAAATATCCAGATACTAATGCACATGCCAGCAAGATTCTCCTGAAAGGACCCTGATATAGCGGCCTCTTGTGAGGCTATGCCAGTGCCTGGCAAACACAGAAGTGGATGCTCATAGTCAGCTATTGGATGGAGCACAGGGCCCCCAATGGAGGAGCTAGAGAAAGTACCCAAGGAGCTGAAGGGGGATGCAACACTGTAGGTTGAACAACAATATGAACTAACCAGTACCCCCTGAGCTCGTGTCTCTAGATGCATATGTAGCAGAAGATGGCCTAATCGGCCATCATTGGGAAGAGAGGCCCATTGGTCTTGCAAACTTTATATGACCCAGCACAGGGGAAGGCCAGGGCCAAGAAGTGGGAGCAGGTGGGTAGGGGAGCAGGGGCAGGGGTAGGGTATGGGGAACTTTCGGGATAGCATTTGAAATGTAAATAAAGAAAATATCAATTAAAAAAATAGATAAAAAAAAAATAAAGGTGGGGATGAAATCAAGCCTAAGCTTGATAATGGAAAGGGAAGGCAATTCAAAAGGAAGGAAAAAAAAAGAGAGACCAAGAAGATACAGAGGAGGAAAAAGAGAACACAGCCCCATTCTGAGAGGCAAGTATGAGTAAGTGTCTCATGCACTATATCTACTATGAAGGAAGACCTCATGTAAACTTGTGGGTCCCTCTATGTGTACTCTTTGTAAGCTGTAATGACCCTAGAACTTTAGGTTCAGAAAATGCTACAGTACCAGACATAAACACTTCTAGATGCCGCTTGTTTCTGATAGTGGTGTTTGGAGTGATGGGAACAGAACCCAAGGCTTTGTATCTGCAAGTACTCTGCTACAACCCCCTACCCCACACAATCATCTCCACAGTGGTAGTGAAAAATCACAGGAGCCTTTAGCCCAAGTTCCCATGAGAGCCCCAGCTCCTACTAGCCAGCACTCAATCTACAGACACCAGCTCATCTATTCAGGATTCAATCACCCAAAAAAGAGCTTCTGTAGAATCTCTGGGTTATACAGAATAACTTCACTGTCCCAAGAAAGATGTTAAAACATTGAAAATTCAGTGGTGGTATGTGTGAACAGTCAAACTTTTCCAGAGTCAGGAACACAAAGGAAGATGTGGCCTCACCCTGGTGTTTGCCCAAGTTTTGCTGTATCTTGGCTCTGATGTTCCTGCACAAACACCTTTCTTCCTCTAATAGTCTCTTTCGGGTTACTTTTGCATCCAAGTACTGCCCTTCTGCATGAAACAATTCACAGAATCCATGCTCACTAGGTCTCTCTAGCATTGCCTAATAGTTGAGACTCCATCATTTCCCTGAGAGGTCAAAGGCTCATTGAAATTATGCTAAACTACTATAAGAGTCAGGATAGATTATAATATATTCTGGACTATTTTCTTAAAGTTTTAGTACTTTATTCATAAACATTTTCTTGCTATTCAGATAGTTTACATAAAATTTACTAACTGAACAGAAGTCTTGACTATGGATACGTGACAAAATATCCTGTATAGCAAATTTTCATTTCAAAGAATTAAAAAAAAAAACCTGCAACATAATGACATCAAAATTACTATAGAATAATTAATTTTTACTATTGCTAAAAGATGAAAGATAACTGATGGCTTCTTTGAGAAAAATGTAAATATAAATTAACGATTTTCTTACCAAAATAAAATCAGGTATAAACAGACAAACACAATTTAGGGATAAGTTTGTTTCTGGTTTTAACACAGGTTAGCTAGAAATAAACACAGGTATACTACTAAGAATAATACACTCACAACCACTTAAAGTTAGCAGAGGTTAAAATGACAAAATTCTGCCAGGTTTCCTTTCCCCTGTATTTGAAGCTTGACCGTGAATCTGGAGAACTAGCAGAGTGACAGGAAATCACACACACACACACACACACACACACACACACAAACCACACTTCAAGCAAACTGCTTGTCATCACGAGGACCTCATCTGACAAACAGGTTTAATCCACTTGCTCAAAGTTCCCGCTGTCCATGTGAAGGATGACCGGTTTCCTCTGCTCCAGGAGGCTGGCTGCCAGCGCTCGCAGAAGTAGGGTGCTCCTGCACGTGGGTCACATTACTTGAAGTTCTTGCAGGAGGAAGCTCATAATTCATCTCTTCTTCCACAGGTGACAAGGTTCCGGGCAATTCATTTGACATCAGAACTTGCAGAGAGTCTGTTCCATCCTCGGTGTCCATCTGAATCCCCAGAGCTTTCAGAATGTCACATTTGCACATGGGGCATGTGCCATGGGCTAGAATCCAGGGGTCAATGCAATCCTTGTGGAAAAAATGTTTACAAGTGAGAATACGAACTATTTCATTAGGCTTATAGGCTTCAAAGCAGATGACGCAGCTGTCCGCATTCGGGTTTACTTCTTCATCCCCCTCTTTCAGTTCTCGAACTTGCAGCTGCCCAAAAGCTTTCTTGAGCTCTCTTCTTAATTGCTTCCATCTCCTGTTCTCAATTCTTGCCACCCAAAGTCTCCGAATGTGATAAAAGGTGAAATATGCTAACGTGGCAGTGGTGACGATCATAAAGGAGACAAAATAGTGATTCAGCCAAATGACATGTTTCCTTCCCACCTCCACCATGACTGTAACATGAACTCCCCTCCGAATTAAATGCAAAATCTCCATACCTTTGATGTTACCAATCATAACTACAACAATGTCTTCAAATGCCTGGTGAGACATGGGGAAAACCTGGTTGCCGGTACCTGGGAAGTTATAGATGATCACTCCTCGGGCTCCGTGCTCAGATGCCACTTTAATTTTCTGTGTGAAGGCACAACCTCCTCGTTCAATGAGTGCGATCCAGGGCTCTTTGTTCCGTGGCAGGATAAAAGTGGTATTGGGATCACAAGCATTTTGAATTTTTCCCTCTGGCGGCACAACAACTCCTGCTGCTCTCTTCAAAATGGAGCCTCTTCCGAAGACCCCGGTCTCCCCCAGCTCTGACAGCATGCGGTTCCCCACGTGAAATGATATGTTCATGTACGCAGTCCAAACTGCACTTGCTGTACAACAGTTCTGACTGATGAGCCAGATAAAACTGAATCTCAGAAGCCAGAAAGATGGAGTGTTGTTTTGCCAAGTACCGGTCTGAAGCGGATACATCTCTGTACTTCACGAATGACTTGAGCCAACCCAACTAACCCGCAGGGCTGCCACATCTGTGGACAATCAATTCAGAATGAGGAAGGAGAAAATATCTTCTGGGTGAAAATAAGATACGTTGTCTTCCAGCATGTTTCAGCAAGAGCTTGCTAAAGATGTCTTGAGTTTCAGATGTTTTATTAGAGAGAAAAGCTTTAGATAGTAAAGAAATTCCTGTCACACTACTGTAACTTTAGATACTGCTTCCTGTTGCATGAGGCCATTGTGACATAAAAGACCAAGCAGCCAATTAGCTCAGAGCATGCTGTGGATGCACTGGCTTGAATGTTTCCAATGTGGTTATAGGTAGTTTGAGAATGTTTTTTTAAAAAAAAAAAAAAAAAGTAAGTCACAGAGCCATATAAAATGGTTATAGGTAGCACATTTAGTTAAAAATGAAAACAAACATATCTGCAATTGACTTTTTAAAAACCCTCAGTATAAATGAAATGACAGTGTGGAACTTTTACATTTTCTAAGAAGTAAACACTTCTGACGTTAAGTTTGATATATACAAAGAATCATAAATTAGGAATGCAACCAAATGAACTTAAAAGCAGTAAGATCTGTAACACTATTTTTTCAGATTTGAAGGTGCAGATAAATGATAAAGGATTTTGGAAACATTTTGACTTGGTCTTGATTTTTCAAAGCAGTGGTTTTCAACCTGTGGATCATGAACCCATTGGCAAATATCTATCTCCAAAACTATCTGTATTATGGTTCATAACAGTAACAAAATTGCACTTATGAAGTTGAAACTAAAGGAATTTTATAGTTGGGGGTCACCACAACATGAGGAACTGTATCAAAGGGTTGCAGAGTTAGGTTGAGAACCACTGGTAAAGTACAGAATCCTGTTCCATCTAGTTTTAAGTCATACTTCTGCCGTCCAACATCACATATGGAGGAGAGGGACACATATAAAAGACACAGATCTTCTTTTTCAAATGTAACTTGATTTAAACAAAAATACATAAATTAAAATTTAAAAAAAAAATCTTAAAGCCAGGCAGTGGTGGCACATGTCTTTAATACCAACACTTGGGAGGCAGAGGCAGGCAGATTTCTGAGTTCCAGGCCAGCCTGGTCTACAGAGTGAGTTCCAGGACAGCCAGGGCTATACAGAGAAAACCTGTCTTGGAAAAAAAAAAAAAATAAATAAATAAATAAATAAAGCAAATCCAATAAGTTTAAAAAGTTAACCAATGACAGTAACAATGGTTACAGTTCATAAAGAGATGATGCTAACAACATTTTTTAAACCAAACTTAGGAAATATCTCCCTTAGTAATTCTATAGACCTCACCACTTCTGCCTCCATTTATACTACAAACGTCAATGGCTTTAAGCAACTTTGAAACTAATGAACTACCACTTGGGCAATAACAAACGTTGGTGTATACTTTCTCAGAAGGTATCAAAATGTTTCTACTTTCCTAACTAGAAAGCCAAAGCTAAGGACTTGTACCTTGAACATAAACATCTGTGTCCTCTATATACAGGGTTCGAAAACATTTTAAACGGGACTCACCAGAACTAAGAAAACAGGTACTTTTTTCAAGTTTATGAAGCAGCAACTTCAGGCAGGAATGAAGAAAGTCCTTCAGGCACAACAAAAATTGGCATATAAAGTGCTGGTTAGGGAAGAGCCCAAAGCAATATAGATTCTTGGCATCCTTCCTGTTTGTCTGCCAGAACTAGATGGTAAGACCTTATTGTTGAAGACAGCACACGCCTTGGATTCATGATAGAGAAATCTATCTGGAAAAGAGGTAGATACTGTGTCCTTGCAGTTAGCTTCCTAAGTATTGAAAGGCCCTATGCAGGCTGCTGGGAGAGAAGGCACATCAGTGGTCTTATCCAGTTGTGAATCCTGTGATCTACACAACCAGTCTGCCAGTCAAGTCTGCAATAGTAGCACAGCTGTTGAGCAGCAACAGCTATGACTGGATTTGACACCCCTACATCGGAGGTAATCTGTGTCTGGTACTGGAACCCTGGTGAAAAACTCAAGTCTGGGAAGGGAACTGAATGGCACTGCTGTTTTAGAAAGTTGGTTATGGGTAAACTGTCATTCAAATATTGTTTATATCCATAGCTATCTACTGCTTTATTCTCAATCAGACAAGGTTCTCTTTTTAGTGAACGGTGGTGAATACAGTCTCCTGACTACACAGTGTTGAAACTAAGTGTTCATCCTCAAATAAGAAATTCGTGACAGTCCTGTTAAGGCTCAGAAAACAATGTAGAAGAGAGGGCGGGAAAAAATATATAAAATTCAAGACAGGGAGAAGAACTGCAGAACACGATCTCCTAGGCAAGCCATGCCATTGAAATTATAGATGTAGGCATTGGGTCTGCACAAGAGTGGTTGCATCAGCAGTAAGGCAGAGTTGGAGGGGAGGCTCCCCACTGGGGAACTATTTCCTACTGATGAATTCAGGGGGAAGGGGAACCACTGGCTTCAGTTGTAAACACACTGATGAATGCACCAGACCCCAGAGGGTGGTTCTTATCCAACAGTCACCCAAGTAGCCCTGGTTATACTATATGTGTCATAACCCAAAAGGATTAGTAACGATGAGAGGTGGAAATTTACAGAAGGCAAAGGATATAGGTGTTGGAAAAAGATTAGTCAATACACTATATACATATACAAAATTGTCAAATTAAAAAAAAAATGAAGCGGTTAAAATGTTTGAAAAGAGTGGCATAAATCGGAAAGAACATTAGTGTGTGGAACTTTCAGTCCACAATGGTTGACTTCTCTTACAGAAGCAATTACTGACTTTGTTTATACACAAGTCCATGGAGAAAGTGCAATAGACAGTGTGTCAACGTCTGCAGAATCGGCACATGCCATCTACACTGAATAGCAAACACTGAGACTTTTCACCCCAATCACAAACTCATGTCTTTCATCTTTTCAGTAATATACAGTTGTTTATCCACCCACCAGAAAGGAAGATGAGAGAAATGAGTTATACATATTACTGGGATGGAAACCCAACAAAATGTTTAGCTCTGCTCTGTTGTCAAAGGCCCTAGTGATGCACTCTACCATTTGAGAAGAGAAGCAAAGGGCAAGTCCCTAGAAGACACTTCTAAAATAACTGTCCCCAGGGCAGATTCACTAGGCCAGGACTTAAAGACCTCTGGAAAACAGGCGACCTTTTCCAACACTGCTCTAAATGAGGCCTGAAATGCTTTAAAACTTTTATAACATATGCTATCTGCCAAAGGAATTAGAACCAAGTACCTATTCAACCTACGGCTTTGGAAATCAGATTTTCTGGGTATTAATAAAATTAATTAGCCATGACAATATAAATCAGAATCTGATTCTATAGTGGAGTTTATTAAACAGAGATGTCAAATGTTAGGAATAATAATAAAAAACAAAAACCCTAGATGACATGTGAAACAAAGCCCCCAGATAAATATGTTAAAAAGAAAACTATAATAGCCCTGAAATTCACACCAGATCAGTACCTTAATCTGAATAAGCTGACAAGTGAGATGAGTATTGCTTTTAGCATGTACCAACTTCGTTATACAGAGAAAGACAACAATGTCTAACAATTAAAATGATTAAAAAAGACAACAGCTCCTGGGCATGATATGTAGCTTTATTTTCAAAGCACACCAACTTCATCTTCACTGGCAGGATAGAGGAACTAAGGGTCATGTTTTCTCTGGATATACAGCACAGTGAGCAAATTCGTCTAATTTTAATATGTGGAAAGATCTCTGGGCTTCCTAAGGTTTCAGGATGTCACACTTGCACATGGGGCATGTCGCATGTGCTAAAAGCCAGGGATCGACGCAAGTCTTGTGGAAAAAATGTTTGCAAGTTAAAATACGTATTACATCTTGAGCTTTGTACACGTCTAAACAAACAACGCAGCTGTCTTCATTCGGGTCTAACTCCTTATCCCCCTCCTTGAGCACTCGAAGCTGCAGCTGGCCAATAGCTTTCTTCACATTGGCCTTTATCTGTCTTTGCCTTCTGGTCAAATTGGGCACTCGGGGTATCCAGGCACATTGCAGGAAAAGGTAAATGACAGTGGATGCCAGGAAGGTAAACAGAGACGTAACATATTGGCTGAGCCATGGCACGTGCATTCTCCCCACTTCAATGATGATCGTCACATAGACACCTTGCTGGATCAAGTGTAAGAGCTCCATGCCCTTGAGGTTGCCAATCATCACTGCAACTATATTCTCGGTTCCCTGGTGAGACATGGGAAATACCTTGTTGCCTGTACCTGGATAGTTATAGATGATCACCCCGTTTGCTCCCTTCTCTGCTGCCACATTGATTTTATGAGTAAAAGTGCAGCCTCCCCTTTCGATGAGGGCCAGCCAAGTGTCTGTCTGATCGGGCCTGCTAAAGTTGGTCAGCGGATTGCAAGCATTCTGATTCCATCCTTCAGGAAGTACCACGGCGCCAGACACCCTTTCCAGAGGAGAATGATTCCCAAACACTCCACTCTCTCCTAGCTCTGATATGATCCGGTTTCCCACCTGGAATGTAATATTCAGATGAGCCGTCCACATTGCTTTTCCTTTGGAGTCAAGGAGACTAAGCAGTAGGAAGACGCTAAGTCTCAACAGCCGAGATGAAACAGACCTATGAACTGAAGGAGTAGGTCCAAGCGGGTTCATTTTTCCATTAACCAATAGACATGAAAAACAAAATGACATCTGCTGTAAAAGGAGATAAAGGAGATAGCTGGAGTCGTCAGAGCAGATGACTAATACTCATAAATTGAGGTCTGCCAAGATGAAAGACACCTTGTTCATTCCACCATTTTTACTCCTGGGACTTTTTCTTTCTTATAATGAAAATTCAAGAGATGTTATTACTTCAATGTGATTTCAAGAAACTTATGACTTCCTAATGGGTAAATTGTGACATCAGAGGTACTTAAGCCAATCCAGGAGTTTATATTAGTACAATGCATACTGAAATCCTATTGGTCAAAAGGCTACTAAGCAATAAATCAAGAGGTACACATTCATACATATGTGTCCATGTATTAACATGAGATTACATGTCAATATTTTATAATATATATATATATATATTTATATATATATACATACATATCTACATGCCACTTTGAACACACTCAAAATTAATGAATAAAAGTGATAAACATTAAAAATAACACGAGTTTTGTTTTTATATACTGACATATTGAAAATACCTTAAACCTTTTTCTTTTTTTTTTATTTAGATATTTTCTTCATTTACATTTCAAATGCTATCTTGAAAGTCCCCTATACCCTCCCCCACCCTGCTCCCCAACCCAACCACTCCTGCTACCTGGCCCTGGCATTCCCCTGTACTGGGGCATATGATCTTCGCAAGATCAGGGCCTCTGCTTCCATTGATGGCCAACTAGGCCATCCTCTGATACACAGGCAACTAGATACATAGTTCTGGGGGAAGGTACTGCTTAAACTTTTCCAAACTATTCATTTACATTAATGAATGTTTCTGGACATGAGTTTGCTCTCTTAATGCTTCTATACTACCCAATTGACCCCTCCATGGACAGTAGGAGAAAAATCACACCAACTATCTTCTGGCATTAAATTCTAATGCCCAGCCTGAAGATTTAACATGAGGAATAAAGAAAAAAAGCATACTTCTTTTGATATAGACTCACCCCGCAAAGCAAATACATCTTTGTTCATTGAGTCTGTTAGTACAATACCTACTATGGGCTAAGCAAATACTAAGTATGGAAACAGATACTATAAAAACACCTACATGATCCTACTATTATACTCTGAGAGTAGATTCGAACAATTAAAAGATATGAATGACTGCAAGAACTGTGCACAGAAAGTTTCAAGTATAGAAGAAAAAATAACATGGAATGTTATCTTAGAGGCTCAAGATAAACTTCTCTGAGAAACTGATAGGCTGATACATGGAAAATGAACTCAAATTGCCAAAGCAAAGTAACAAGACTGAAGGTAAAGCAGAGAGTCGGGAAGCAGGAAAGGCGAAACAAGTCGTGAAGTGGGAAAGGTATGCCTGGTGACTCACATGCCAGCCTGAGGACTTTGAATTACAGCCCAGGGCATGAGAAGCATACTGCCAGTCTGGGGTCTTTCAAACTCTTGCTTTTACTTTGAAGACTTGCCTAAAATCTTTGCACAGATGGGGAATACTCATTCAAATATTTATCCCGTAGGTAGAGGAGAGCTTCTATGCAACTGACCGGCTCTAAAGCTTGGTGGACATGGAAAGAAAGGACCTCGCTTGCTTATGAGGCTCATGCCCAGAATGAGCTGTGCTACCAAAACCACAGGCATGTCAGGAGAGCCTAAGTTTTTGACGAAAGCATCTTTTGTACTTACTGGGCCATAATTCTTCAGTTAATATTTGCTTACAAGATGGCTAGTAATGAAATCCTCACTGACTACAGTTGTATCTAGGTGTGGTTCAGTTTGCAGCTGAACCATCTTCACGGGTAGAGCTGTCTATGTTCAGGGTGTGAACTTGATTCTGTTAACAGTGAAGAAGTAAAATCGGGTCAAGAACTTTAGCATTACTCAGGGACGACTTGTGGAATTGCTGATTGCTTTTGGAAGATGACTTGGCTTTTCTATTTTTCAGGGTTTGTTTGTTGTTTGTAGACAGATTATTCAGATGGACTCAAACCCTATGAGTGGTCCGTGTCAACCTTGAACTCCTAATCCTCCTGCCTCGGTCTTTCAAGGGCGACAAATATTGCCTTGTTCGAACACATCCAGAGTCTTCTGCTGATTTTGGAAGGGTGAAAACTTTAAATAGCAAAACACGTACGGCTCAAATCAAGAGTTTCCTTGTTTGGTCAAAGGGAACAATGTTTAGAAACTTATAGGATCACAGAATTCTTCTTGGTATAACAAATTAGCTAAGGCCATGTTGGTTAAAACATCCCTTTGCTTCTGCCATAGTCCTAGCACAAAATGCTTCCCACATCTAACAGCGGCTCTGAAACAGATGTGATTTTGCCTTCCCAGGGCCTTCTATTTTTAGAGACTCTTTAACAAAAATGATCACACTAATGGGGGAATGGGCCAGAAGTCCAAAGATGCAACTAAACACCATCAAATGCTGACAGTGGCCTCCTAATGACTTAGAGATACCTAACTCAAAATGTCACAAATGTTAGGAAACCCCGTGCTAATGGTAGTCTTAGGAGAAGAGTAGTTTCTCCAGAGTTGCTCATCCCTGAGAAACAATAAATTCTAAGCTCTTGCCACACAGTAAGCTTTTGTAAGTATCAATATATCTGCTAAGCAAGATGCTCTCAGAATGTTCCTCCACTTCCGCAGTTTTCCCTAGCACAGAAACAGAATAGCTCTCTTTAAGCATCCTTATTAGCTCACAAGGGATGGCTGTCAATTGCATCCATTTTATCAGAACTAGAGCAAAGAGTCTTTTTTCCTGGGGCCAGCAGAGCTAAGTGGGGCAGAAAGAAGGAATAGATAATTGATGCCACTGATAATTGAAGTCAATATATGGACTTTGAGCACATGATGATTTCAAATTCTTTATTCTATTGGCCCTTGCAGGTAGATTAAGGGAAACTGAAAATACACTTCCTAGCCCAGTAGATCCAAGTCCAAAAGTCTCTGTTGTTTCCATCTTTCTATTTTGCCTTCTAAAGTATGTTGACTTTCATCTTAAGTTGGTTCCTTTGATGAAACTCCCAGGATGGTTATTGTTCTAATTATCCATAGGCACACAGCACCCTGAGGTGCAATGCAACATTCTGACTCCCACATTACCCTCTAAGAAAGAGGGGAAAGATTTTCCCCAGATACTTATCAACATTCTCTTAATGTCTTTGACTGGAACTCCTTTACAAATTTGGTTTTAGTCCATCTGTGAAATGAGCCTGATCATTATGATCGACATAAGTAAATCCCAGTTTATCTTGTGGAGAAACCCATTCCTCGCTGAGTGCATGAATGGTGGGAAGGTACAGTTACCAGTTCTTTCTACTACCAATGGAGAAAACTAGGAAGTGGAAGGCAAGCACTCAGAGAGGTGGCAGCCACAGGATCTAAATTCCTTGGATGTACTCAAAGGAATCCTTAAATTCCCACAAGCCAGTACAAATGCAATGTGCATTCCATACAGAATACCACCATAAGACAAACCCTCATGTTCCTTAGGAGGACATGACGGTAAGAGAAATGGCTACAAAGATATTGAAAGGGTGTGTGAGTGTGTGTGTGTATGTGTATGTGTCTAATTTGTATATAATATCTGACTATTTCTATAATAGTCAGACTCTAGGGAAATTTTGACAAACATTATAACCAGCATTGAGTTATTCAAGGGTAGAGAATCAACTCATCTCCAGTCTTACTGATTTTTTTTGTCACTACTGGTATAAAATACTCATGCCTTCAGAAATACCATTTCTGAAAGGAAAGGCATCACTCACATCCATACTGCACTTGACAACATCTGTATGACACAGGGGAAACCAAAGAAACCATTTAAAGTAACCCACACGTCACAGTGCACTGAATCGGGAGTCACAACAATGCGCTGGGAACCCATAAAGCATACTTACCTGGCACATAAACTAAAGGAAGGGCAATGTTGCTGTTTGTTTGTTGTTTGATTTTGTTTGTTTTATGAAGAGAAAAACATTATAAAGGGTTTTAGGGGGTAACAGGGTGCTGATTGATTCAACGTGGCTGACTAAAGGCAACAAAAGAATTTTCTGAAAACAAAACCCTTTCATTTTACAGTGAAATTTTACTTTATATTACATTCAATTGTAAGTTTATAATTCTTGTCTATAGCAATGTAGTCTTTTTCTGGAAACATACTAAGTTAATTACAACACTCACATGTTCAATAGAACATGCATGTGAGAATTAGAAGACTACATTTTAAACATCCCAAACCACCCTCAATCTAAGAGTGTCTTCTAAATATTCTAAACATAGACAACAGTAAAATTTAAAAACTACACATGAGCTTCTGGATTGTTTTCATGTTCACACATGAGATCGGGGAGAACACAAAGGCTGGGAGAAGCCCTATTACTTGAGATGGAACCGATACTTGACACTGCTTAAAGGACAAAAAACAAGATAGTTCTCTGGCCAAGGGGAAAACCTATAATAATATCTCCAATACTGGAACACTGTCCTGGCTCAAAAGGGTCTACTTGGGTGGGAGATTGCCACATTCACCCCATCCCATAGCATGAACACTTTCTACTGCTTCTCTCTGGCTACATAGCTATTCCTTCAGATCCTTCTATCCACCAGATAAGGGTTATTCTTAATTTTGCCCCCCCCCCACCTCAATCCCCAGCCTAGAAAAAAGTGATCAAACTTATAGTGTTGATTTTGTTTATTGGAAAACTCAGATGTCTGCCCCTATAGTTTCCAGGAATGACGTAAGTCTCTGCACTGCCTACTCTTCTTTCTTCCCAGCCATCTTCATTTTCAATCAGTCCTTACATTTTTGTTTCTTCCACTAAATCAGTTGAGTGTTTCCTCTGCTCAACTGAAATTAATGAAATCAGAGAGAGGCAATGACTCTGAAGTAAAGAAAGGGTATGTTTTGTCAGGGAGGAGAAAAGGGGGGGGGGAAATGATGTCACTATATTATAATCTCAAAAAGTAAAAGGAATAATTTTTAAAAAGATGACCTGAATCAGAAATAGGCCTTGAAATAACCTGATGGCCCCTGGTCAAGACATAGACTCCTTTACTACTCAGCTATTAAAAACAATGAATTTATGAAATTCTTGGGCAAATGGATGTATCTGGAGGATATCATCCTTAGTGAGGTAACCCAATCACAAAAGAAGTGACTAGATATGCACTCACTGATAAGCGGATATTAGCCCAGAAACTTAGAATACCGAAGATACATTATGCAAAACACAAGAAAACCAAGAGGGATGACCATTGTGCGGATACTTCATTCCTCCTTAGAATAAGGAACAAAATACTCATGAAAGGATGTAGGTACAGAGACAAAATTTAGAGCTAAGATGAAAGGATGGACTATCCAGAGACTANCCCATCCGGGAATCCATCCCATCATCAGCCACCAAACCTAGATACTAATGCTCATGCCAGCAAGATTCTGCTGAAGGGACCCTGATATTGCGGCCACTTGTGAGGCTATGCCAGTGCCTGGCAAACACCAAAGTGGATGCTCTCAGCCAGCTATTGGATGGAACACAGGGTCCCCAATGGAAGAGCTAGAGAAAGTACCCAAGGAACTGAAGGGGGCTGAAACCCTGTAGGTGGAACAACAATATGAACTAACCAGTACCCCCTGAGCTTGTGTCTCTAGCTGCATGTGTAGCAGAAGATGGCCTAATCGGCCATCACTGGGAAGAGAGGCCCCTGCGTCTTGCAAACTTTATATGACCCAGCACAAGGGAAGGCCTGGGCCAAGTAGTGGGAGTGGGTGGGTAGGGGAGTGGATGGGGGGGGGGAGTATAGGGAACTTTCAGGATAGCATTTGAAATGTAAATAAAGAAAATAATAATAATAATAAAAAGACAGACTCCTTAATAATAAGACATGCTCACTCTTGGAGAGGCACAATGTGCTGGGGTGACAGGGAAGTCACTAAGATTATCCATCTCATTTTAATTTGAAGGGTAGAGAATAATCTTTCTTCAGTTGTAACAAGATTCTAGCATCACATGTATAGGCACAATGATTTTGTGCAGTGTAAAGATTATTCTTGTATTATTCAAATGCTGATTTCTTTGCCCTCCTATCTTGTTGTAAATTTGGACATGGCATTGTAATGCTTATTCTAAGTATCTCCTATCTCAAGTTCATGTAAAAGTTTATGGCTCTCCTTTTATTCTGACTTATGAATAAAATTTGATCAGTCAGTGGTGAGGGAGAAGAGAGAATAGGGCAGGGCTTTGACCAGCCAGGGAAGGAGGGAGAGAGACGGGAAGAGGAGGATTAACCAGATCAGTTTGAAGAATGAGACTAGATCACTGACTGTCCAGTTATTGTGTTTCAAAGCTAATTAAATAAATCTTATAGTCTCAGTCTCATTTATTTTGAAGCTAGCTAGGAATAGAAAAAAATGCCACCCATTTACATGTACAGCATCACGAGTTGTGAATGTTGAGTAAATGATGAACTAAACTGATAATCCTCTGTATTCTGCCTTATGATAGTCTTAATACATTTTTCTAATTAGTGAGGTCTTCATAGGGTGATCACTTCAGTAAGAGTACAAAATACTTAGACTGTGAATAATGTGACAATCCTTAATTCTGTAGATCTGATATACAACGTGCTTTCTGTAATCACATCTGAATGAAAAGACATGAATATTTAGACTATGTCAAAGTGCCATGTTATTTTAATGGGCATAAATCAAAGTTATATTTTTTTCTTCACTGTGAATTAGACTCAGATTTACAAAACTTTATCATCAAATTGGAAACATTTCCTTCTCATTCAACCTAGCAAGTAGAAGAGAGTGTGGCAGTCAACTGGAGAAACATGACACTGGGAGATGTAATCAGGGCAAATGTAACACTGTAGCTATTTTCATTAAAGCAATAAGAATTATTGATTAAGCTAAAGTAAACATAGGTTATTTCTATTTGAAATTAGATTAAAATCATCTTCATATAAACCATTTAGATTAGATCTTTATTTCAGGGTGAAAAATAGGTAACATACAAAAAAATTAAATATGCCCAAACAGAATCCTTTGTCTTATCAAGAGAACATCTCCGATGTTTGTGATAATCTTTTCTATCCTTTTCTTGTTAAGATCTGGTGGTAAAGGCCTAAAGGATGTGGATGCTATTCTGGAGGTGCAACACATCTAAGGTTTTCTAAAGCCTGAAGTGGATTCTAACCTTTCTAATCCATTAATCATCATTAGAGTTTTTCATGAGCTTAGCCTTCCTAAAGTGTTAAATACAAGAGTGGGCATGAACATCAAGTGAGCCTGGAGCAGTCTGAAATAGCAGCTGAAAAGACCTAGGGCAGTTTTCTATTTAGAACTCCTCGCATGTTTCCTCAATTCATAGGTCAAAATCTCATTTTCATTTTTAGGTAATGCAATTCCTCCAAGGATACATAAAGGAAGAAAATAGTATAGGCCATACACACCCACAGGAACTGTTCTGAACCACAAGGCTGTGTGCACCTCCGTAGGACTTCTGCTACCTTCTGAAGGTGAGAAGGCCACACTAGCAGTTTTCTTTCTTATAGGAGGTAAGGCCTGCCTCTAGAAGCCAGGTGACATATCAGATGGCATATGTCACACCTATTTATATATCCCCAAGTATACTGCTAGCTGGGAAGAATCTCAATGAATGGGTCCTCCCCATCCCTGGCCCCAAATAATTTCTTTTTTCTATTTCCCTCATAATTAGATTCATCTCATCCCTCAAGATTCATTTGTCTCAGTCTGTCTGGCTAAAACAACCTATTCCTGTGATGCATTATTCTTATAATCATTCTGTCACCCACTATATATGATGAGATGCTGATGCATTTGTCTGTCCTTTCGCATCCTGTAAAACATCTTGTGGTTTTTTTTGTTTGGTTGGTTGTTTTTTTGTTTTTTGTTTTGTTTTGTTTTGTCTTTAAATTCTGGGTAGACCTGCAGTCAACCACTAGGCAGAGCTATGGGAATCTTATGGAAGTGGGGAAAGAAGGACTGAAAAAGCCAGAAAGATCAAGGACACCACAATGAAATGTAAAGACTCAATTAACCTGGGCACATCGGTGCTCATAGAGACTGATCCACCAACGAGAGAACATGCATGAGATGAACCTACTACCCCCTACACATATGTAACAGATATGCAGCTTGGTCCTCATGTGGGACTTCTTAGAGCAGGAGCAGGGACTGCCTCTGACTCTGTTGCCCACCTCTGGATCCCTTTCCTCTAACTGGATTGCCTTGCCTAGCCTCAATAGGTTTGCCCAGTCCTAGTACAACTTGACCTGCCAAGGTAGGTTGATATCAAGGCAGGTTGAGAGGTCTCCTCTTCTCTGAGGAAAGAGGGGGTGGAGGGGAAGGGAGGGGGACTTGTTGGGAGGAGAGGAGGGAGGGAAGTTTCCATTGGAAAATGAAAAAAGAAAATCTGTTTTCCTCATCCCATCCCGATACTGCCACAAGAAAAGCTATTCAAGGTTCCTGAAAAATGTTTGACTTTCTAAGTTTCTAAGCATTTACATTTGAAAACATTAAGCTATGGCAGAAGTTTTTTTTTACAAACTTTGATCTATAGGACCACCAGTAAAAAAAACAAGAGGCCAGACGGTGATGGCGCACGCCTTTAATCCCAGCACTTGGGAGGCAGAGGCAGGCGGATTTCTGAGTTCAAGGCCAGCCTGGTCTACAGAGTGAGTTCCAGGACAGCCAGGGCTACACAGAAAAACCCTGTCTCGAAAAACCAGAAAAAAAAAAAAAAGAGGCAACCACTTGACAACTGTTCCCTCAGCTGAAAATTAACTGACAACAGTTGTCCAGAAAGAGGCTTCTTTAATATCAGAGGATCAGGGGCATCTTCCCTCTCAACTCCAAGAACAAACTCCTTCTACATCTGTTTCTGTAATAGGTACTCTACATGTAAATACAACCAAAGGTAACAAGAATTTCTAATATACAGTAAGTCAACTTTACTGGTTAAAACTCCCACTATAATTAGTTTTACACGAATGTATACATTCATATACATTCATTAGTCTGTATCAATTTTATCATAAAACATACAGAAATAGACCTGTAGGTAAAGATACTTATATAGGCTAATATATCTGTATGTTATCATAAGTCCCAAAGGGTCATTATCAGAAGTCTATGTCACATTATGTATAGCTATGCCTTGGAAATCCTGTCAAAATCTCAAAAACTGTAGTAGCAGTAACAGAGAAAACATTTCCATGAGTTATAAACTTCTCCACCTTAGAATGCTTCCTATCCAAAAGTATAGTTATATCTATCAACCTCCACACAATTACCTTTGTACGTTCATCCATATGTCTGTATGTAATATAATATGCATTATATTATATTATATTATATTATATATTGTTACCATTGGTTGTATTTGTATGCAGAGTATATAATATATATTAAAATATGCATTCATTATAGAGCAAAAATTTATTTTATATATATATATATATATATATATATATATATATACACATACATACATTTTTGTTACGTGTTTTGACATAGTGTCATGTGTATCTCTCTGACTTTAAATGGAAAACTGGCTTTGAACTCTTCCTGTGCTTACTTGCATAGTTCTTTGTGTTTCTTAACAGTGCTTATCTTTATCTTTTTAACTGAAAAACAGCGCTTATCCTTTTACCCTCTTCTAAAAGTTGTGCTTTTATCTCCAATAGAAAGGTTTTACTACATTCCTTTGCATTCCTGTTTTGGGCCTAGTATCCTAGTCTACATTAAAGTATTTACTTATTTTTGATATACTCATTGCAATTCATGTAACTGGCATGATTTCCTATTCCTCTTTGTTATACAGTCCCAAAGCAAAGACCCTATCAAATGCCTGCACAATCAATTCTTTGATTCATTCATTCAAGCTGTTAATCAAGAATCGAGCATACACATAGGTCTAGCAGCTGGAAGGAGAACAGTGATCTAACCATGTCAGAACCAGAACCATTCCTATCTTCATGCTGTCTCCATGCACCCAGGACACCAAAGATGAGGTGAAGATTGTTGTCTCATTCAATAAGCTGGCATTCTGATGTGATAAATGCTAAGCAAGGTTTGAAGTGCCAGAAAAATACTCACTGGGTGGATTAAAAATAACAAGAACATAGTTCACACAGATCTGGAGTCTGACAAACCAGCGATAAGAGGAGTCTTAGGATCTAGAGGGAAATTCCTTTCTATCTCCCAGATGGTGCCTACCTATTGCCTCCTCACGTGGTAGAAAGGGTGCAAACCCAGGGCCACTTTCATCATTTCCCATTCTCATGGACTCTGCCCTTTATCCTAATCACCTCCAACTTGCATTCTTTTTGAAATTTGGATTTCATTATCTCAAAGGGGACATAAACCTTAATATCTAGTTTCAGAGAGATGAAAATGATCCAGGCATAGCTTATGAATAGACAAAACAGTCCATCTAGTTCCTGTGATCACAGCCAATGGTTCCTTCATTCAGGTCTCAGGGAGTTTTCAAAGTTTGTATGTAAAGACAAATCTTTGTTTATTTAACATTTCATCATTAATCCCTTAAATTACAGTTTGCTTCCCAGACAGAATCTCATATAACCCAGGCTGGCTTGGAACTCATGATCTTCTTGTCTCCATCTTCCAAGTACTGGGATTACAGCCTTGTACCAGCACACATCCCACAGCTTTCCTGACTCTTGCAAGGAACAGAAGGTGCCACATCACATTCCTGCTGAAGTCAGACTGACTCTTCTTGATTTGGTTTTTCCTTTTTTTTTTTTTTTCTTTTTCCTAATTTTTAATCTATACTAGCTTTGCAATCCTTGCAGGTTTCCTAAAGATACTCGCCATAGCTTTTATACACTTGTGCATCAGGTGAAATAACACTCTGAAAACTTGAGGACATTCATGAGGACTAAATGAGACAAAGCATAACATTTCAAGCACACAGAACACTGGCTGGCTCATCCATTATGGTGTCTGTTTTCTAGCCACAGTCCTATCCATCACCATTCTCCACATCCGCCACCGGTGCCACACCACAAGTGTATGGACAGCAGTGCTACTTGACTCATTTACCAGCCCATGACTCCAAAGTCTGCAAGGAATTTTCTTATCTTACAGCTCTGAAGAAGTCGCTACATTGACACAGATACCAGCTATCATTTGGACATATCCACTCTTGAGAACTAGAACTCTGTTTATATGACATCCTTTAGTAGTTAAAGAGCTAATCTTTGCCAGTTAGAGACAATGCACTCTGAGCTTTGTAAAGGATGCACGAGAAGAGCTGGGACACGGTTATCATGAAGATCCAGGCCAAGATCAAACAAAAGAGATTGTTTTTGCCTTCTTACACCCACAGACCTCCCATTAAACACTAAGAAAGAATTAAAGCTTTGGTTAAATCTCTTGGCACAATAATCTTGAGGATATTGACAAAGAGCATTTTTACCAACTGTTCCACCATGAATCCATGTAAAATTGAAAGAATGCCACTCCTGTCACTAATGGCTTAGAAGTTTGTTGGAAATTTAAGGGAAAGATGTGCCTAAAGTCCCGTGAAAAGCCAAAAGATAAATGTATAATACACATAAAGAAACTACTTCTGAGTAGGCCTGAGAAGTATGTTGCTGCCGTTGTCTATTTAACACAGAATGTTAAACTGACAAAGATGGAGCAGGTGCCACAATTCCATGATTGAGAATCCATATATATTAAGTGGGGAAGTAATACAGCTAATTTGAAAATCTGTAAGTGGAAGTAACTACCTATATGTATGTAATGTAGGCATAACATCTAGCATGCCTTTGGGCTTTCAATCCTAAGCTGTTTACATTGGTTTTAAGCTTGAACTGCAATGGACACTTAACTTACATTTGGGTTGGGCAAACACGGTATACTTCTGATCAATCATTCAATAAAATTAAACAAGGGAAAGGAGAAATTATAGAAGGAATCCATGGAAAACCTAAGAATACACTACACAAAATGTGTATTTCATGTTTATGGTTCAACTGAAATATATCACGCACATGAGATATGTTACTGGGATGGGAAATAAACTGAGAGTAGAAGGGGGGAAAAAAGCCTCTTGTCAAATATAGGAGGAAGTCTGTTCACTTTCAAGGTCGCAATATGCTGCTCTCATTCCATTCCAAATACAACATTCTAATAATTGGTTGAGTAATAGTAACTTACAATGCCATTGCTATTAAAAATATAATACAATAATAATTTTGAGCCTTTTCTAAGTGACTGCTACCTAGTAGTTTTATCCTATTTTTATTTTGTTGTTGTGAGCCTAACCTTAATGGTTGAAAATATCTCCAGTCCAATGTCCTATCTACATTTAATTCACTATAAGGCATGCAAATGGTATATATCCTATAAGAACATTATATGAGAAATGAGAAGCACTGGACCAGAATAACCTGTTAACATCACACAATATCTATCTATCTATCTATCTATCTATCTATCTATCTATCTATCTGTCATCTATTTACACCTATCTATTTAATGTCTGTATATGTTTATGGTAAGTGTATACATGCATGTGGGTAGGTGTGTCTGCATGGTTTAAAGCTGGGTATCTTCCTTAATCACTATCTATGGGTTAGACTACAGTGGCTAGTCAGCAAGCCCAAAGTGTCCTTCCATCTTCACCTCCCCAGTGCTGAAATTACAGGCATAATCACCATGTCTAGCTATGTCCCATGATCACCTGAGCTCAGGTCCTTATGCTTCTTCACAAGGACCTTACTGACTGAGTTACCTCCTCAGCATCTCACAGCCATTTATAAGTGGATCAACCACTATTTGACTCCACTGGCTATCTGAATGTCTTACTTCACAAGTACACTTTTAAAACAACCATGTCCAGATAGTAAATGATTCTTTTCTTTCCTTTTTTAAAGATTTATTTTATTCATATGAGTCCATTGTAACTGTTTCCAGATGTACCAGCAAAGGGTATCATATCCTTTTACAAATGGTTGTGAGCCATCATGTGGTTGCTGGGAATTGAACTCAGGACCTTTGGAAGAGCAGTCAATACTCTTAACCACCGAGCCATCTCTCTAGCCCATAAGTGATTATTTTCTATGCTGGATTCTGGCCAAGAACATTTTAGATGCTAGAGTTAATTTTTCCTCCCCCTTTTATTAAAAACAAAGTAAATCTTTTAACTCACTGCATTAAACTTTTTGAAGTTTTCCAACAAACACTAAGTACATTCCATGTGCAAATGCTGGAATACTATTCAAATCATCAACTATGTGTGGATCTGTTTTATTTATAAACTTAAAATTATGAAATATTTATTTAAATCCCTGGGATTTGTTCTATTTTTCAGGACTTTTAATGCTCGGTATTTTTTGAAAGAATCAAATGAGCAGGGTATGATGGCACACTCTTGGATTCCAGTACCCCGGAATGAGATGCAAGCAGATATGAGTTTGAGGCCAGCCTGGTCTATAGAGTGAGTTATAGGGCAGCCAGGACCACTTAGGGAAACGCCACCTTGAAAACCCAACAAATAAAGTACTCAATAAAAATATTTAAATACTTGTTCATAAATAAAAGAATGATGTATTTTTTTGTTCGATCTTGACGACTCTTAACACATTAGATAATCATTTCCTGGGGCTTCTGAGACAAAGTGCCAGAAAATACACAACTTGATAGGAGAAGAATCCTGGATTTTATTAGAAATCAGGGTGGCCAGGTCATAAGGAATGGAAAGTGAAGGCTAGATGGATGCCCCAGTGCAGGGGAATTCGTGGGCAGGGAGGCAGGAGTCGGTGGGTTTGTAAGGGAATACCCTCATAGAAACAGGGAGAGAGGGGATGGAATAGGGGGTTTCCCTGGAGAGGACCGAGAAAGAGGTTAACATTTGAAATGTAAATAAAGAAAATATCCAATAAAAAACAAATTTAAAAATATTCCACATTCTCTAGTCATCAAGGAAATGCACATCAAAACTACTTGTTCTATGCCCCAGTATAGGGGAATGCCAGGGCCAGGAAGTGGGAGTGGTAGGTTGATGAGCAGGGAGAGTGGGAGGGGATGAGTGTTTTTGGAGGGGAAACTAGGAAAGGGGATAACATTTAAAATGTAAATAAATAAAATATCTAATAAAAATAGATAAAACAAAGAAATTACCTAATATACTTGTCAGAATTGTTAACATCAATATAACAAATGACAGCTCAGGACAATGTTCAGCTTCATATGAAACACACACACACACACACACACACACACCACAGCCAAAACAACAAAACAAGCAAACCAATAAGCAGGATAGCTAAAACAATCCTTAATAAAAGAACTTTTGAAGCTATCACCATCCCCAATTTCAAGTTGTACTACATAGCTATTAGTAATAAAAACTAATGTTGGCACAAGACAGACATGAACAATAGGAATGAATTGATGATACAGGCATCAATACACATACCCATGGATTTATTTTATAAAGATGCACACACCTGTTTTTGTTTTTGCTTTTGTTTTTTAAATAAAACACACACCTTTAACAAATGGTTCTGGTCAAACTGGATTTCTGCATGTAAAAGAATGAAAATAGACCCATACTGATCAACTTGCACAAATGTCAACTGCAAATACATCGAAAACGTCATACAGTGAACCTGATAGAAAAGAAAGCAGAGAACAGACTTGAATTCATTGGCACGGGAAAAGACTTCTGAACAGAATTCCATTAGCAAAAGTACTAAGATTAAAAAACTAGGAACCTCAGGAAACTGTAGTGTCTGCATAGCAATGGCTACAATCATTTGTACAAAGTAGCAATCTACAGAGTGGGAGAAGATGTTACCAAGTACACACTCAATGGAGGACTAATCCCAAAATGCATAAAGAACAAGCAAAGCAAGGCAAAACAAAAAAACAAAAAACAAAAAAACAAAACAAAACTAGACATCAAGGAAACAAATAACCCAATTTTAAAATGGTTTACAGAACTAAACAGAGAATTCTCAAGGAAACTTAAATGACTGGGAAATACTTAAAGAAAATGTTCAACATCCTTAGTCATCAGGGAAATAGAAACCAAAGCTATTGTGAGATTTCCTCTTACACCTATGGGAATAACTAATATCAATAAAGCATGTGACAGCTCATGCTGGTGAGCATGTGAAGCAAGGAGATCATTCTGCCACTGCTGATGGAGATACAAACCTGTACAAGCCATGAACATCAGTGTGGTACTTCCTCAGGAAAAGGGGGGATCAAACTACCTCAAGATCCAGCTATACCCTTAAGACATACACCCCAAGGTCACTTCAACCTTTCACAGAGATGCTTGCTAACCCACATTTATGGCTATTCACAATATCCAGAAATTGGGAAAATCCCAGATGTCCCTCAACAGGTGATTGGATAAAAGAAAACGTGGGACATTTACCAAATGGAATATTTCTCAGGCATTAAATAAATCTCCCATGAGCATGGATTGGCAGTATTAACAGTAAATGTGGGCATTTTACTAAAAGTAATCTACAGATACATGCACAGGGCAGACAGCAGTCTATACTGGATGGGATCCTACAGCTGAAAGAAGTGGATACAATCGTCCTTCCCTCCCCCAGACACAAAGTCCAAGCGATAACCTTTTGGAAATGAAAATTTACTTTCCTCCCAGGAAGGGGTTTAGAGATGAGGTTTCTCTGTGCAGCCTTTTCTGCCCTGGAATTTTACTCTGTAGACCCGGCTGGCCTTAAATTTACAGAGATCTTCCTGCCTTTGTCTTGTGCCACCACCACACAGCTTAATTTTATATTATTTTTTATCTATATATTTTTCTTTTTGTCTTTTTATTCAATAGGCCCTTTATGTCTCCATTATGACTTCCAGTTTTAAGTGCTCTGTGGCATTCATGAGTGTGGGAAGAAGTGGGTCTCTTGTTCCTTGTGCCTTCTTTTAGGCTCTTTTCCTTCTATTTGTTTGTTTTGTCCTATTCTGATGTCTTACTTTTTGTTATAACATATTATATATTACATGTGTTATATTTATTAAATTACTTCCCCATAGAAGCATATTTGTTTTCTAGTGTGAGACAGAAAAGGAGAACCGGAGAGTGGAAATGGGGAAGAACTAAGGAGTTAAAGGGAAGGGGAACCATAATCATGATATATTCTGTGAGGTGAGGAAAAAAAATCTTTTCAGTTTATAAAAGGGAAAAACAAATAAACAAACAAAAACAAACAAACAAACAAGGAAAAGAGCCTGTCTACAACATGATCTTATGAAGGCATTTTCCCTACTCTCAAATGGCCCTAACCTGTGTCAAGTTGACATAAGATGCCAGCACAACAGGTGAATGCTATTTCAACCCACTATAGAGAAAGTTCATGTCAGCAGATGGTCTAGCAGGCAAATGGTCCCTACATCACCCAAAGGCCATGAGGTAAAAGAAGACACATCTCAATTTTCTTCCCAATTGAGGAGGTGCCTAAGGGGAGAGGCGGGGCCAAGGATATTAGTTTTCCCAGAGTACTGCTCCTTGGCAGCAACAGTGAAATAGAGGACCAGAAAGTGAAATCAAGAAAAATTATCCAAAGGCAATTAAACAGAATTTAGTCTCCACTAAGAATACCCATATGACTAACTCTATTAGAAAACCATACATTTCTACAGCATTTATATGTATTTTTCCTGTTTTGAATCATCCCATTAAAGTGTCACCTTAATGGGGCTTTATGACAAATGAAATGGTAAAAACATTCTCTGTAGCCAGAATTACGTGTACGTACCTTCATACTTTTAAATTCAGGCTATGTCGGATCTTACACTGTATTTTCAGAATTTCTGACAGTATCTATCACTTTTTATCATTTTGAATTAATTTTTCAAATAGGCTCGTCAAAAACCAATTAGGAAATTACCTGCTCCTCTCAGTTTGGTTATACTTAGCAAGGCAAGGTGACAGATATTGAGTAGCAAAGCCTAAGTTGTCTGCCAACTTCAAAAATGTGTAAATTGAAGATCCAAACAGATAAGCAGACTATAAATAATTCTTAAGTTGTGAAACAGAGAAAGTAAAAGGATGAAACAATGCGAAAGCTTCACAGGGAATATAAGACACACCGGCATTAAACCAAACCAGCGGTATCTTTTCATCTAAATGAGTACTGACCACAAACGACTTAAACATATGTGAATCAGCTCCATTGTTCTTAAATGTCATCTTGGAATTGGAAAGCTAATGAACTTCTACAGACCAAAGTAATTGTGAAAGTGAAGTCACTTCACTATGGGGAGAGCAAAGATTTCTCCGGGGTAGAAAATCCCATACAACATTAAGCAACTAAAAGCTATCTTCCTTATTGTTAAGTTAATGGGCCTTAAATTAAGAACGTATCTTGTAGAGGGCAAAATAATTTCCATCACGTAAAGTAGTAAAGTTACTGGGCGGAAGTTACTAAATCACTCATTGTCCCAGAAAAAAAAAATTCACTACTATAATGACCTTATTATTCCCCCACATCTCCCACCACATAATAGGGATGTAATCTTGGTTCTTTTCATTCTTGACATGCATTCTACCACTGAGTTATGAATCCAGCCAAAACCCCTTCATTCTACCTTAAGTATGTGTAGTCTATATCCTTCATTCTATTTTTAAAATCTCTCTCCCCCTCGTGTGTGTGTGTGTGTGTGTGTGTGTGTGTGTGTGTGTGTGTGTGGTGTTTAAAGAGGCCAGAAAAGGTCGTTGGGTGCACTGGCACTGGAGTTGCAAGTGGTTATGTTACCCTTCAAGTAAGATGCAAAGAGGCAAACTCCTGTCCTTTGCAAGGGCAGAAAATGAGCCATCTCTCCAGCTCTCATCCTTTATTCTAAAAGTCCACACATTCAGAGTTTACTAAGGTAGAAATGTCCCACATGTATTTCATGCAAGTGCCATTATACAATTTAACCATTATATCTTCACCACTTAAAAACTTCTATTTCATTATTCTCCATTATACTCTTCTATAGATAGAAGTTTTTTTGACAGAGAAAAGATTATAGGAAAAGGAAATCGGGATAAGAAAGCAGACATGGGAAGGAAACTGGAAGGGAGGCAGACTAGAGTGTGAGAGGAGCAGAACTGGAATGAGAGGATGAGACGACATACCTGTGTCACCAGGACTGGGTGCCCACATGGAAGATGCTAGGTAGATCTTAAGAGCATAGAGACCTTCCAAGAGGGAAAGGATAACGAAAAGTAGGCTGTATTTATGTATCAGGAAATTGCTTTTTCTCATTGCTAACAGTCACTCACTCATAAAAATATTTAGTGCAATGTCAGTATAAAACCATTGTCAGGTGCCTGTTCAAAAGGGACACACACACACACACACACACACACACACACACATGTAAACACTTCACCCTTTCTCGTTCCACTCAGATGCTGTGTTTTGTACATCTTGAATGTCACCCCCAAACACGTGTGTCAAGCTCAGGCCCACTGTGGGAATATTTGAACACGGTGAACCTTTAAGAACAGGGGCCCAGAGGAAGGTTATTAGGTCAAGGGGCAACTTTCATTTGAAGCGACTTGGGTCATTCTTATAAAGCCTTCTGGGTAGGTCCTCAAGGTTCACCTGTGATTTAAGGAAAAAAAAAAGACTCAACAGACATAAGAAGATGGAATTAATTTCATCCATTCTATCAGATCACCATGGACTAAAGCTGGTCTTTTTATTTTATTTTATTTTACTTTTTATTTTTTCTAGACAGAGTTTCTCTGTGCAGTCCTGGCTGTCCTGGAACTCACTCTGTAGACCAGGCTGGCCTCCAACTCAGAAATGACTCCTGCCTCCTGCCTCCTGCCTCCTGCCTCCTGCCTCCTGCCTCCTGCCTCCTGCCTCCTGCCTCCTGCCTCCTGCCTCCTGCCTCTGCCTGAAGTGCTGGGATTACAGGCGTGCACCACCAATGCCCAGCCAAGCTGGTCTTAAATAACAACAGAAAGCCAACATTCTCATGGAAGCTGAACAACTCTCTACTCAGTGATAAGTTGGCCAGAGAAGAAATAAAGAAAAAGTAAAGATGTTTTTAGAATTTAACAAAATTGAAAGCATAGCATACCCAAACTTATGGGACACAATGAAGGCAGTGCTAAGAGGAAATTGTTTTCAATTACTGGTGAATAGATACTCAAATACTGAGTAGAAGTATTTGAGAAGAAGTAAAGAAAATTTGGATAGGATAGTAAAGCTATCAATCAAAGCTATGAATCATTTTAAAAATTAAAACCCAAATGTATACTGAAGTGAAAATATAGCATTGCCATTAAGTTAATACATATCTGGTCACAATTTTTGCTATTCAAGAGTTCATACCAAATACTAAGTGGATTTCCTTCTTTTCTAATGATTCCATTCATTTTTAAATGTATTTAATCCTTTAAAGAATATTGAGATGATAGTATCACTTCATAGTTATCTGCTTTAGAAATTTTGATATTTAAGAGAGGAATTTTATGGCTATCCCAGATATTTTGATAGATAGATAGATAGATAGATAGACAGATAGATAGATAGATAGATAACTTGAGACTCTCTCCCTCCTATTGGGTTGCCTTGTTCGGCTTCGATATAAAGGCTTTTGCCTTGTCTTATTGCATCTCATTTTGTCTTGTTGGGCTGTCATCTCTTGGAGACCTATTCTTTTCTGAAGGAAGAATGGAACTGGGGAGGGAGGGAGATGCTGGGACCTGGGAGGGGTGGAGGGAGTAGAAACTGTAGTCAGGATATATTGTATGAGAGAAGATTCTAGTTTCAAAAGAAAAGGAAAAATTAAAAACCATCCATTCCCTTTCCTTCTTTTATATTTGGAGATTACAACATAATTACATGATTTCTCTGTCTCCTTTCTCCCTTTGAACTTTCCCATATACTCATCCTTGTTCTCTTTCAAATTCATGTCCTCTTTTATAGTAACTGTTGCTGTATGCATATATGTATATGCATATTTACATTTATATATTCCTAAATATAGCCTGATTAGCCTGTTTAAGGTTAACTGCATGGATGTTTTTATGGTTGAACATTTGATGGTGGACAACCAACTGGTGTGTTGGTGTCATAAAAACTAGGCTTTCAGTCAACATTTGGATGACAATCTATATAGAAGTAATTAAATTCTATAGTGAAATCAATAATGTACTGACAGATGGATGATCAATGACTATCTAAGCTATTCACAGTGTCAGAGATTTTATGTTATCCTTCTCATGAGCATTCTGTTGTTAGTTTTCTAACTAAGGGATATAAAAGATTTAAATATAGTAAGAGGAGACCAGTGCCTCTGATTAATGCTAACTGGGGTATACATGATTTCCTTCAAACTAAATCAAAGCTACATGTCAGTAGAAGATATGTCTTGCAAGAAAGATTAAAGCAAGTTCGTTTAAAAATAAACAAACAAAAAACAAGATCCCACCCATGAAACTAAAGAACAAAATCTTTAAAAACAAAAGCCCAATGATTTGATGCACTGCTGAACAAACGCTACTGATGATAAATAGTGGGAATCATTGCGCAGACCCTGGGGTAACATCTGGGCCAATATAAAACTTCCTGACACTTCTGAGAACAAGGAAATGGGATCATTTGCTCTTGTGACTCAAAACTTGGAAACATTAACTCTAAATTCAGGGAGAAAAGTAGTGAAGTAGAAACTACTCACCTAAGACATTCTTGGTAGAATGTGGAAGAGAATTAAACTTAGATGATAAAAAGAGACAAACTTCTGAAGAGAAAATACCAAGTTACACGAAGACTGAAGGACTATCCTCATCCAATGAAACATGTGACCAAACAGGGCTCTCTCCAGGGACCTAGCAGTGTCCCAGCTCAGAGATCCACTGAAAAAATGAAATGGTACTGAACTGAGTTAATGACTAAGAGGGTCTAAGAATCCAGTGGCTATAAACACTATTGAAAAAAATCATAGATACACAGTAGCACAAAAATCTCCATTTTTGAAGCAATGCCAAAGTACGAAAATAATATGACATCCCGTAACAATAAGCATTTTAAATGTGCCCCTGTGCTCACCCTATGCTGGTGCCGAGTGTGGCAATTAGGGAATGCTACTCTGAAGCTATCTGCACCTACTGCTGCTCTTTACTGCTATTTGCATTTAGTGTCTATACTGGGGACTAAATGGAGGGGGTGAACAGCCCGCTCCCCTGCTATAAAAACGCAGAATGCAATGAATTAGACAAATGTGCTACACGGACCTGGAAAATTCATAAGCTCGGTTTATTCTAAAATTGCTTAGAGATCGATTCTGAAACTATTGGTTTTCTCAATTATTGTCAGATATTACTTTCATATGCACATCACTTGGTCTACATTTAAAAGACGAATGTCATCAATAATTCAAGTGACTACACAGCCCACTGACAGGTAACATCAACCTAGATGCTCTAAACAGCAATGTGATTCTCAGACATAAAAGCACATTCTTCTAGACTCTTATAGATGCCAACCTTAGCATATACAAAAAAATATGATGGGAACTCAAACAGCTAATATCAAAAGTAACAAACACAATGCGATCTGCAGAACTCAGTGCAAACCTGAAATCTCATTCCTCATTACCGGTTGCTGGGTTTCATCTCTGAGTGTTCTGACCTTATTTTTCATCCCTCCTGCCACAAGCTGCCAATCTTGGTTTACTTAGGGATCATCAATTCTCCGTGAATGCCTCTTTCATTGCATTATTTCAAAGTTCAAAATGAGATTTTTGACAGGTCAAATGCTTTCTAGAGTATGCAAAGTCAATCTTTCTATTTCAGTAAAATGACAGAATTTCCATTAAAACATTTAAATGTTATTTTCCAGTCATTTCCCTTCTGGCTTGCATACGAAAGACTTAGGAACATGTGCTATATAAAGTCTGAAAAGGGTATGGAAATCGCGTAAGAAAAACAATAGAAAATAACAACAACAAAGCCTTTAAAAGCTCCTAATTCTCACGCATTAGCAGTGATAAACATAAATGTGCTGGAGGGGAGTGAGTCAGACCGCAGATCATTTCTGTCAAAAGAGCCAGCTGCTCAAGTCAAGCCCTCTGTTACCTGAACTAAGAATTAAAGAGGCGAGTGCCATGGGTTGGATATCTATTCTGGAGGTAAAGAATTGAGCTATAGTCCTGCATTGTTCCTCATATTTTAGAGATGAGAGATCATTTGACAAAGGAATGGATAAGTGCACAGAACAACATTGAATGTCGGGAGCACTATACAACTGGAAGGGGTTCTGAAGTCATCTTTCTCCTGCTACTGATGGGGCAAAAACCGTCCATAGCAACAACCTGAGTTATAGCAGATGGATGTAGAGTGGAACCTGCATTCTGCACAGCTACCATCCAATGGAGGAGGAAGCTAGGATTAAGAGAGGATATCCCCTAGGGGTCATCCAGGATTCACGAATAAGAATATAGAATCCAAAGGAGACCAAGTGGAGTACCCAGTTGTCATGTAGTACATCACTGTAGGAAGTCAGGACAGAAAGTCAAAAAGAGCAGGAATGTAGAGGCAGGGACTGATGCTGAGGCCATGGAGGTGTGTTGCTTACTGGCTTGCTCACCATGGCTTGCTTACCCTGCTTTCTTAGAGAACACAGGGTCACCTGTCAAGGGATGGCATCACCTACAATGGGCTGGGCTCTCCCCATTAAACTGTACAGACTTGTGTACAGCTGCACCTTTTGGAGGCATATTGTCAACTGAGGTTGCCTCTTTTCAGATAACTCTAGCTAGTGTTTAGTTGACATAAAACCGCCCAGTACAATTATCTAGCAAAAATTTATTACTTCTTTTAAAACAGAGTCCTTGAAGGCAGACCTAAGCAGAAGTCTTCTAAATCCCCATTGTTGAGTCCCTGTTGCAAATTAAAGAATGAGTCAAATTTGAGAGTTAAAATTTTGAAGTGGAAATGTTTATTTACAAGTTTCATATGAAAAAGACACTGAAATTATGTTTTAAATTATTGTAGGACTTCTCATTTTCCTCCCTATATAAATGTAAAAAAAAAAAAAAAAAAGAGTGGCCAGTAGTGGTGACCACAGTGGGAGTGAGGCTGTTTATGCTATTATTATTATTATTATTATTGGTTACTTTTTGTTGGTAAGGTAAATACCAGGACCAAAAGTAACTTGTGGAAGATAGAGTTTATTCTCATACTGATAACTCTGAGGAGGCCATGGCTGAGAGATCACGTGTCTCCATACACCTGCAGAAAGCGTAGAAAGCTAAAGGGAAGTTGGCCAAGCTACAAGTTTAAAGCCCTCTCCCAGTGACCTGCTTCCTGTAGGAAGGCTCCATAGCCTCCCCAAATAGAAACACCAACTGAGAACCAAGTATAGGAGCCTATGGATGGCATTTCTCATTCTAATCACAATATTCCTATGGTTATTTTTAAAAAAATGTAAATGAATCTAACTCTCACCCAGTCTTTGGAAGGAGAAGAGAGTAAGTATGGTAGACAAGCCATTTAAATCCTTTGTGAGAAACTGCAAATCAAGTCACCCTGATTCGCGCTCAGGAGGAACACAATGGATATCGCCTCTACTTCACTACAGCCATTCATTTATTTCACCAGCATGGCTTATGCAAATGCTTTACTAAACTTCACTTCCTTTGTATTGTGCTTACTTAAAAACAGATTATGCTAAATGGACATAAGTATAAATCACTCCCTAAGTTCTTATTCTATACCCAATAATTAGTGTGTTTCCGACTTCTCACCAGAGAAGGTTCTCTCTGTAGTAGATGATGATTAATAAGGATCCACAACTTGTCAACATTCAGAGAATGAAAAGCTAGAGGATGTTTAACTCTAAATGGGAGACGAATCTCAATCATGTCTCCTGAATCCAAGGCTTAGGAGTCGCCGCAGAAGTAGAGATGAAAGATTCTGAGAGTCAGAGCTAGTAGATGTCTTCAAAACTGAGCATTTACCAGACACAGTAATTTTGTTGCTCACATGAACTTACAATGACTGTAATTACATGCACAAGGCCAATACAAGAAAAATTCATCAAATCCCTGTATAGGCACAGGAGGGGCTCAGAAATTCCACCTCTTACTGAAAGATACTGACAATGGATGACTACTGAAGGGAAGGACAGTGTTCTTTTGCATGCTATCCCCAAGGGTTATCCATACTCCAGGAGATGGACAGTCCTACACTCCTGCACATACAGGAACGATTAAGTGGATTAAGTGAACTTAAAAAAAAAAAAAAAGAAAGAAAGAACACACAAAGTTGGGAGGAAAAGTGCTGAATGAGACAGAGAAGGAATTGGAGGTAAAGGAACAGGCAGTAGATTGAGAAATTTTATACATATCCAGCCTAGGATAATATCAATTCTGCATTATGACCATTCAAACAGTGTTATTCCATTATTCCTTTAATTTGTAATTCTCTGGCAATAGTTTGTATCCTTCATTTTTCTTTGATCCCTATGGGTGGTATCAAAGTTGTGGTCATCTTAATCTGTTTCATTATTGGTGAATTCTTGAGTTCTCCACATATGTTGGATACTAATCCTTTATTAGGCATGTCTTACAAGCATTTTGCCAGCCTATGCTGTGAAATTAACCCTTCTCATTAACTCGGCAGAAACCCTTTCAGAGAAGATATTTTTTAAAAGTTCCATCAGTTGCTTTCTTTTTTTCAGGGATGGAGTCAAGGTCCAACCCAACGTCATACATATTTTTTTCTCTTTATTCTAGGAATTACATAGTGTTATATCTAAGTCGCTCACTTTGTGAAAGGTACAAATTCCAAGTACATATTAACTCTTTGCACGTGGGTGTAGACTTATTCCAGAACATATGTTCTGGAATGACTATTATTTCTCTACTGTACCATAGCTGCTCTCTGGTCGAATGTTATTTTATAGTAGTAGTATGTTTCCAGGTGCTCCATTATGCTTCCTTGATTTGTTTTTATTTTCACTAATACCTGCTGACCTGATGATTATAGGGTTCACTCTAAATCTTGATGTGATTTAGAAAAAGAAGACATCTATTTTGGAGTAATTTTAGATTCAGGCAAACATTATAAAGATAGTTTTTTAAAAAAAAAAAAACCTCATGCATCCATTGTTTTTCAATTACACCTTTCTCTTAGTGTGCCAGGCATATTTATCAAAATCCAAAATGGCCTCATTGATATTTTTTTTTTCATTGACACAAGATAGGCAACTTTCCTTGAAATCCATAGTGTTTTTTTTCTCTCACTACTTGCTATTGTATACATATATATAACTGTATGCTCACCTTTTAAAATTTGGGGAAAGATTTCATCATGCAACTCTCTAACTTTCAAGCTAAGATATAAACTCTATTTTATTAACATAGCCTGAGCTGAGATCAAGTTAGACAATATATCTGCTACAGCCCCAAGATCTTGGTCATATGACCTTGGTAAGAAAGACTTCAATAACTATCATGTGTTCCTTTAATTCAATATATACTTGTGGGCTGATACAGTAAGTAACATAATCTAAGCAGCAGCGTATTATGTTTTGTACAATAGTCCCTGCCTCAGGGAAGTTCAGAATATTATGATTCCACACTTTCAATTTTGCACTAGCCCAAGATATGTTGCAAGTCATGTTTCTTCAGACAGAAACATTTAAGGCATTTGCACAATGACAGAAACTCATTCTCCAAATGGCTCTGAGATGCTTAGGGCATAAGTGAACTCTCCAACTTAACATCTATGGGCACCTCACGGAAACAAGCAAATGTTAACATGTGAAAGCCACTCACAGGAAATACACACAGGATTCCCATTGGAGTCATAAGCTAAAGTCAGAAGTAACAGCAAGACGGAATTGGTCACATTATTCATTTAATAAGGAGAAGGCATTCTCTTGAAATTAATTAGTGCCCTTAATTATTATAAAGCCTAAAGAGCAAACTGGCATAAGATAGTAATTTACTATTGAAATCCTGATTGAAAAGGATCATTTATGAATGCGAACCAGAAGATAGCTAGACTCAGAAGATGACTCTAAACACAACCTCGCAAACAATGTGAATCATTTCCAATTTTATTTATCTCTCAAAACCAGGCTGTGGAATTAAGCGTTTTTAAATTGCAAAATAGAAGCGAAATCCTTTGGAGAAAATCAAAAGCTCAAAGACTCCTCGCCACACCAGTGAAATGGTCTTAGAGAGCACCACAGTTCCCGAAACAGCTCGGTAAACTCACCTCATAGTAACTCCGGACGGCATTGCAGAAGGCTTCGTCAGCTACTATCTGAGTTTCTCCGTTGAGGAAGGCCTGGAACCGTTCTTTCAGTAACTGCAACTGTTGTTTGTTAAGCTACAAGAAAAACAAACAAACAAGCAAATGAATGAATGAATGAATGAATGAATATATAAATCACCTGATACATACAAGTATCAAAAGTTACATTTGAAGCAATGTAGATTTGATTGCATACCAAATTACCTTTGTAGTCACGGTGAAATATCTTACTGTTTGTGTTTATGAATATTTTTTTAACCAAGTGACTTCCCTGCTTTTCCGAATGGAGATACAGACTTAGACTCCAAATGTCTCCCCTACACGGAGTCCCTGGTGTTAGGTTCCAATCCCTATGCAGAGACAGGGAAAAATCTAAACATTTTCTGGGAGACTGGCTGACGTATGAAATAGTGCTGAATAAGCAAATCAAAGAGGGCAAGAACTTAGAAAGGAGTAGACACCCTTTGGGGGCAAGAGGCAATAAGCTGTAAAGCGCTAACAGACAGAAGGGACGCCTGACAAACGATCTTCTGAAAAAAAAAACAAGTGCTGGCTTCTGCAAGTTTGAATTCCATGAACAAGCACACTTCAAATGCTGGAACTGAAATAAATGGAGCCATGAACAGATGACAAGTTCAGGCAACCAGAGATCCAACAGGTAAACTGGGAACAACTCAAGCCCGCTGGGAGAACATAAATGTGTAACCCGATTCAATCAGCACTGGAAACACATCTGCCATCACTACTGGCCATCGTAACCACTGGGGTTAGCTTAGACTCACATTACGACTCACCCGTCACGCCCTTCAGTCAACTACAACAGTATCAGCTACAGAATTTAAAGCTCCACTGCAAAATAAAGATAAGGTGCCTCTTGTTTTAAAAAGTTATACTTAATTTTATGATAGCACGAACAGAGATTTTAAACCCAGTACAGGTCCCTGAAAACATTTGTCTCAGTTCCCCATGTCCTTTCATGAAGGAAGCTCATCTTCATTGCACATGTACACGAGCAAACACACACGCACACACAAGGTTGGCAAATATGGCCTGGAGGAACAGAAATGCTATGCCTAGGTTCAACTAGAACAAGGCAGTTCTGTGAATAGTAGATGTTGCAACACATAATGACCAGCAAAGCAGTGTCGCCTCTGTTCCATCCCGCCCTGATTAGACATGTTGGAGGACTTTGTCACGATGTGGAGCCTATAGAGGGATGTGAAGCCATGCTGTGGAAAAATGATTAAAGGATTAGAAAGCTAAACAAACCAGTATGATTTGGCTTCAAAAAGAAAGCTGGTGTGAAATAAGTTTAAACCTTCTCAAAGGGCTTATTAAAATGCCATTCAAATATGAGGGAGACAAGCTCTTTCAAAAACTGGATTTTATTTAGGAGTCTAACAAACAAGAAAGCTTGAAATGAAACTGTTCTGGTACTAACGGGCTAATAATTAAGCGTCCTATTGAACCCAGGTGCTAAAAAAATGACTAAAATGTTCTTACTCTGAGGACTAAATGATGAAGATGGTCCATTTCTTTACTGAAGTTACTGCCTTCGTTTTAGAAGCTAGCCTGGATGAAGTACAGCAACAAGGAACATTGGCATTAAATTACAATCTCTGTTCCCCTAACATGAAGAAAATAAAAGCAAGCACCTTTTATATGCATGTGTACAGGCAACACAAAGTCAGTCTACCATTTTGGCCTTCTAAGGATAGCTCACAGAAAGGACCAAATGGAACTGGAGCAATGACTGCTTAGTGAGAGGAAACTGATAACATGTTTGTTCCCAAGCCAAGGCAGTCACAAGAAAGGGCTTCACCTTACACATGCAGTGACCAGTGAAACTTGAAAGAATGGCAGTGACACAGAAGAAACTTTCATAACCATTTGTCCCCACTCCCTTATTCACTGAAACGTTGCTTTGTGACAAATAAGTTGCTTCTCTTTCAACTTTCTTCAGTCCAAAGGATTTTGTTATTCTGCTTAGAAATGCCTCTAAAATATGATCTTTGCAATTTCTACTTTATCTCTTTATTTGTGAGAATTACTTTCCAATAATTATGGAATGGTAAACACAAAGATACTAACCACAGAAAGGAGGCTGGGAAAAGTCATTGACACAGAAACTCCAATAAGCCTGGTGCAGTTCTAAAAACGTGCACAAGTACGTACCTACATATCAAGATCCAACCTCTCCAAATAAGAGAATTCTAATACTGTTACATTGTTGTTTTGGTGGTGTATAAGTGAATAATATATATTCAAAATTGAAAGTGCAAAGTTTAATGTAAAGGTTTAATGTAAAGCTCCTTACCTTCCACTTGACTATGGGTCTGGTTTATTTTGCTGTGTGATGGTTTTATTTGCAAGTTTTTCATGATATAGTTCATGAATTAACATCTTTAAATGAATATGCATATAAATAAAAGACATTACAGTTACATTTAAGAAATAAAAGAGCACCCGAAAGTTACAGTTATACAAGGAGTCGATAAAGTCATTTAATTAGCACAGAGTAGTTTTATCTCCACAGAGATGAAATGGGGAAAGAAAAATGAAATTAATCTTTAAATGCAGCTCCCAGAAAGTAGTTCCATAAAAGCATTTTCTATACTAAGAAACAGACTAGTTGAGTTGTATGCTGACTGAAGGGATGGAAAGAAAAACAACCAGAAATTAATACATACATAGCAACTCAAAATACTACTCGAAAAGTGATTTATATTTATTGAGGTCCACTTTTAACTACAGCCCAATTCTAAGGACTGGCATAAAAATAACTGTCTATTTCCCCAGAAAACCATAAATTGCACCATAATCACAATGATATGAGTTAAGTGAATTAAATATTTCAATATATAAAATTTGAACCAAATTAGAAAAAAACATGGGAGAAGCCCTTTATGCACACTGTGTGCAAAAAGCCTCTTTAGTTATGACTCAAAATTCTAAACTTCCATTAGATGAGAAGAAGCCTTCAAGATCAATATTTCTTGTGAATATAAATACAAAATCCTCAAGAAAATGTTGGAAAATTTGAATCCAATAGTTATAAAAATCAATTACTGAATCTGAACCAAGTAAGATTTCTCACAGTTGTGTGGTGCAACACTCAAAAATCAGTGAGTGTCACCCATCATGTAGGTAACAAGTGAATACAAGACACATGGTCTTATTAGGAAGTATAGAGAAAGCACTTAGGAAAATCAACATTAGCTCATGATCTTTAAAAAAGAGATTACCATGAACTATAAACATGAGGAACTCCCTAAATTCTATGTGTCTTTAAAGTTCACAAACCTAGACAGTAGTTGGAGCACATAGTGGTGAGACATGGATGAGCAGCTTCCAACCTAAGATCAGCTAAGTGAATGAACGCTCCACTGACCACTGCTTATCAAGGGGATAACGGAAATCCCAACTAACACGGTAAGAAAACAAGGCAAAAGAGGAAGAAATTAAGTGTCTTTCTTCACAGGTTATAATGAAGTCTATGAAAAAGTCCAAAAATAATAACAAAAAGTCCCTCACCTAATAATTACAGTATGGCTGAAGTATGTAAGAGTAATGTACAAAAGTTAATCCTTTCCTATATAACATCAATGAATATGTTTAATTTTAAATAAAATATACAAAATAATGTTTACTATCTCCAAGATGTAAAGCCTGAGTCAAAATCTAACAAATGGACAAGAAAAAATGTATCAGGGAAGAGTGTGAAAATATCAAAGACACCAAAGGAAACTAACTGGAAGGCTAACTCCAGTTCACAGGTAGGCAGACTTAATCTGTCAGGTTTTCCTGATTTGATCTTATAGATTAAAATAAAGCTCACTCCCCCCGCCCCCACCCCTGCTCCCCTACCCACCCACTATAGGGAACTTTCAGGATAGCATTTGTAATGTAAATAAAGAAAATAATAATAATAATTTAAAAAGAAATGTAAATGAAGAAAATATCTAATAAAATAAGTTAAAAAATGAAAAAAAAAATAAAGCTCACTCAAAATTATAATACATTGTTTTCTCGGCTTCAACAAACCAATTTTACTATACAGAAAAACCAAAGAACAGATATACTCACTGTGGTACTGAACTTAGGAACAGTGTTGCAGGACTGACACTACTTATCATCAATGTTTATGACTACAATAATCAGAAAACTGAAATTAATGAAAGTAGTACGCAAGCAGGTCAATGCAGTAGAAAGAGACCCAGAGAAGTAATATCAACCCATCTTTCACAAAGACACAAAGCCAATCAACAGAGAAAAGACAGTATTTACAGCAAATGGTATTGGGATATCTGGAAAGTTACGAGAAAAGATGTCTCTAGACAAATACCTTTCATTCATTACAAATATTACAAATATTAACTCAAAATAGATAACAAGTCCCCATGTACAAAGCAAAACTGTAACTCTCCCAATCTGAGGGAAAAAATTATATCAACTATATTTGATGATTTAATTTTGATATAAGAACAAAGCTATAAAATGAGATAATTGAGGTGCTAGATTTATTTAAATTAAAATTCTGTACTCTGTGAAAGACAGTATTAGTAGAATGAGAAGGTGAGCTATAAACCAGGAGAAAATACACAGTCAACATCACAGTTGATAAGAAACTAGTATCCAATGTGTACAAAGAATGCAAAAAAAATTCAACAATAAGAAAATTAACAGCCAAATTTTAAAATGAGTCAACGATCTTTGTAGTTGTCTCACCAAAAAGATTCACCAAAAACATCACACAGGCATATGACCTGATATTCCATGTAATCCTACTAGAGTAATGCGGACCCAAGTAGGATATAGACGCTACTTCAAACCTACCAAAATGAACCAGATACGGAACACTGACAGAGTCCCAAGTCCTGGTAGGGACAGAGAACAGTAGGAACCCTTGTTTGCTATCAATGGTTAAAATAAATAAATAAATAAATAAAATGTGGTGGAGATAATTTACCAGAGAATCTGAAATCTCAGAAAACAGGTTGTCACCATATAATCCAGGAATTTCACTCTTAGTATTTACTCAGAGTTGAAAACGTATGTCCCAACTAATACCTGTAAAACTGTGTTTCAATTTATGTTCCTTTAGTGGGTGAAGCATAAAGTATGTTACATCCTGAGATGTAGCATTATTACTCAACTCTAAAAGAAAGTAGCTACCAAATGAAAGAAAGACATGCAGAAAACAATATGAATTTTATTAAGTGAGAGACGCCCATCTGGAAAAGTCTCTGTCACTCCTACAGCATGACTTCTGTAAAAAAGGCTAAGCTACGGAAAGGACGTGGTCAGCAGTTCTCTGAGGTCAGCCGGGGAGTGATGCATGAATTTCCAAGGCACAAAGGACTCTTGGGAAATAGGCACTACAGTGATAGATACATTACATTATAAATTGATCCAAGCCTACAGAATGTACAGCATCAACAGTGAAGTCTATTATAAGCTAAGGACTCTGGAGTATAATGACACGTCAATGTCGGCTCATCCGTTTTTAACAAACGTGCCATTAGAGTAAGGGTGCAGAAAATATAATAGGCTGTGCATATGTGGACGCAAGAAGCTTATGGAAAAATCTATCTCACACTCAAGATCAATGTTACACCAGATTCAAAACATCTCTGAAAAATAACTGCTTAAAATATCAACAGTTAGGCTGGCAAGAAAACTCAGCCATTATGGTACTACTCCCCAAGCCTGATTACCTGAGTCCAATCCGCAGGAGGGTAGGAAAGCAGAGAAGCAACTCTAGACATTTGTTTCCTGATCTACAACACACACACACACACACACACACACACACACACACACACACACACACACACGCGCGCGCACGCGCGCGCGCACGTGCTTATGAGCATACACAATAATCATGGTAATGGTATTGGTGTAAATAAACAAATAAAATAAAAATTCATAAATGACCTTAAGGATAAATTCTGTAGGTTGAAAGAGTGGCTCATTGGTTAAGAACTTACACTGTTCTTGCAGGGAAACTGAGGTCATTTCGCAGAGACAATGTGTCAGGCGACTCACCTAGCTGTAACTGGAGCATCATGATATCCAACACACCCATCCAGAGTCCATGAGCAATGCACTCAAGTGAACACACACACAATTAATAAATAAAACAATTAAAACTGAAATTTTTTTCCTTTTATTGGTAACAGATTTTTTTTTCTTCACATAACATATACTAATTTGGAATTTTTTCCATCCACTCCTCCCAGTTCCTCCCCACCTCCCTTCCATTCTGATCCACTCCCTTTCTGTCTCCTTCTGCAGCCTTGCCTCTTTCCCTGTCCCTATCTCCAATGGAAAACACACATCTTTCCTTCTGATGTTTGTTCCCCCAATTCATCCCTTTTTCCCAGTTCCCAACTCCAGCATGCATTCCCTGGGAAACCTGCATGCCACTCAGGCCAGGGAAGTAGGTAATCTGACTGCACATCTTCAGGGCTCCCTCCTCTCCTCCAAATCCAATCCTCCCACATCCATCTCTGTAGCAGACCTTCTACTGTGCCCACCCCTCATCCTCAGCATACATCCCATTTCCAGTGGATCAGTAGATTCTCCTCCAACCGTCTCTCCACTGATACTCTTATCTCAGACCCAACTCCAGCAGGCTTTCTAAGGAACTGCACAGTCAACCTGACAGAAAAGCAAGCAGGCCAAGGAAGCAGGTCAAGCTTCAGATCCTCACTCTCTCTCCTCTCCTCCATAGCCAATCCCCCAGTCTCATCCTGATTGCTGTAGCAGATTTGCTGCTGTGGCTCCCCCCTTCATCTCTGTCCTCATTCCTGGGGACTACATAGATCATAATGGAGGAACACCCTGCTTTCTTCCCACTTGTGGGCCCTCTCACACCTTCTAACTTATCCTCATTCCTAAAAGTCATTTCTCAATACCTAGGAAAGCATTTTACCTGGAACTCCCAATGACAACACCTAGCAGGATCCCAGAAAAATTTCCTACCAGGCAACACATAGCTACCACACTGAACTAAGAACTGGAGAGGGCGACAGAAACCAAGGAACATAACACTCACCTAACACAGATAGGACAAGATAATCTATCCAATCCCAGATGCTTAGATGCCAGTGTAAAAACAGAATAAACAACAGCCAGGACAATATTTCTCTGCTAGAGCCCATCAAGTCTACCCCAGTAGACACTGAGTACTGTGACATAGCTGAAACACAAGACAAAAGACCTTAAAAACAAAATAAATTGTGCATTAAAAAAATGCCCTAGTTTCCTATGAAAAGACTAATCAGAAAATTGATAGTAGCAATTTGTATTCTAAAGAACTAATATCTAAACAAAAGGAGACTTCTAGAAACTCAAATAAGCCTGGCTCAAGAAAAATTAATAAAATGAATAGAAGAGACATTTCTGGGTAGTGAAACTCAAACGAAGTAAAAATGCCTCATCACCTGTAAAAGAACTCAAT
Source organism: Mus pahari (assembly GCF_900095145.1). Taxonomy (NCBI): domain Eukaryota; kingdom Metazoa; phylum Chordata; class Mammalia; order Rodentia; family Muridae; genus Mus; species Mus pahari. The sequence continues at coordinate 43,590,443 of NC_034591.1, forward strand.
AAGCTATTTGAGGTATTTGAGAGCACTCACTGTTACCTCAAAAACAGTGGGCAATTTTGTAACCAATGAATATGTCCTTGGTATCAATAATTACCATTACTCGATGGCTGACAATACTAAAATGTTTGAATAAATGTAAAAGTATTTGCATTATTATAATTGCTAATAATAAAAATGGAAATGGTATAATATTTGTAAGTGGAAACAAATTTAAATATAACTCATTCAAATATGTTACCATATTAATTACACAAAATGAATACAAGAATACTCTTGTGTTCTGATATGAGATACTTTCAAAACATCTTGGGAAAACAACTTAGTATAATACAAAGAACAGTCCTTACTTCCCATGGGAGTATGAAAGTTTGCTTTTATATGATGAGAAAAAAACGAGGAAGACATGGTATTAGAAACCACACAGGTAGAAAGTACAGGAGAAAGTCTTTTTAACTTACAGGGCTTTATTAATTTGGGGATTTAAAGTCAGACACCATTATTATCTACTCAAAATTTACTAATATAGACTTAAAATAGACTGCAAGTCTTAGGATTTGTACTGCTGTTCTAAAACCACCATGATCAAAGCATTTTTGGAGAGGAAAGGGTTTATTTTAGGTTTCAACTCTCAGGTCACACTTCATCAGTCAGGGAACTTGGGGCAGGAACTCAAGCAGGGCAGGAACCCAGGGGCAGGGACTGAAACAAAGCCCATAGAGGGTTACTGCTTAGCTCTTCATGGCGTCCTCAGTCTTCTTTCTTATAGTACCCAGGACAACCAACCCAGAGCTTGCCCCACACAGAGTTGGCCCTCCCACATAAATTACCAATCAAGAAAATGCACCACAGGATGGTCTGGTAGGGACATTTTTTTTTCAGCTAAGTCTCCTTCTTCCAAAATGACTCTAGCTATGTCAAGTTGACATAGAACTAGCCAGCACACTATAACAGCAATTTTGCACATTTTAAAACTCAGAACAATTTCGATCAATCACAGCTGCCTTACGCCTATACAGTATGATTACTGGACACAAATCAACTGACGTTAAGTTTTCCTTTCAGGGGGATAATTTAGACATTATTATATGTGGTGACTTGAAAAGGTTTGGCCCCCTATAGACTCTTATGTTTGAATATTTGGCCCACTGGGAATGGTGCTACTAGGAGGTGTGGACTTGTTGGAAGGTGTGTGTCACTGTGGGGGTGGGCTTTTCTGTCTTCTAGGCTTAAGCCCAGCGTAGAGTTTGAGCCCACTCCTAGCTGCCTGCAGGAGTCAATTTCCTTTTGGCTGCCTTCTGTTCAAAATATAGAACTCCTCCAGCATCATGTCTGCCTGAACGCTGCCTAGCTTCCTGCCATGATGAGAATGGGCTAAACCTCTCAAACTGTAAGGCAGCTCCATGTAAATTTAACCACTCTGGAAATCAATATGGAGGTTCCTCAGAAAATCAGAAATAGATCTACCTGAAGGCCTAGATATACCACTCTTGAGAATATACCCAAAAGACGCCCCACCATGCCACAGAGGCACCTGTTCCACTATGTTCATAGCAGCCTTATTTGTGATAGCCAGAAGCTAGAAACAACCTAGATGTCCTACAACAGAAGAATGGATACAGAAAATGTGCTTCATTTACACGATGGAGTACCACTCAAGTATTAAGAATGAGGACATCCTGACTTTTTCAGCCAAATGGATGGAACTAAAAAATATCATTCTGAGTGAGGTAATTCAGACCCAAAAGGACATGCATGGTATGTACTCACTAATAAGTAGATATTAGCCAAAAAAAATCCATAGAGAATACACAAGATACAGTCCACAGAATTCAAAAGGTCAACAAGCTGAAGGGCCCAAGTGAAGACACCTCAGTCCCACTTGGGAGAGAGAAGAAATCAATCACAAGTGGGGAGGAAAGGATGGAGGGACTTGGGAGGGGATGTGGACAGTGTGGAGGGCAGTGAGGGGTAGAGGGGAACCTGATCTGGTATTGGGTGAGGGAAAAGAACTGAAGCCCTGAGGGCCATCAGAAAGAATATAAACAGGCAACCTCAGGAAATAGGAGGTTGGGGGGAACCCCCCAGAATGCACCAGAGACCTGGGAGGTGAGAGACTCCCAGGACTCATAGGGAGGGACCTTTGATGAAATGCCCAACAGCAGGGAGGGGAAACTTAGAGAGCCCACCTCCAGCAGGAAGACAGGGTATCAAGAGAGGGATGGGGTTGCCATCCCACAGTCATACCTCTGACCCATAATTGTTTCTGTCTGAAAGAATTACAGGGATGGAAATGGAGAGGAGCCTGAGAAAAAGAAGGTCCAGTGACAGGCCCAAAGTGGGATCCAGCTCAAGGGGAGGTCCCAAGGCCTGACACTATTAGTGAAGCTATGGAGTGCTCACAAAAAGGGACCTACCATGACTGCCCTCCGAGGGGCCCAACAAGCAGCTGAAAGAGTCAGATGCAGTTATTTGCACCCAACCAATGGACAGAAGCAGCTGACCTCTGTTATTGAATTAGGAAAGGCTGAAAGAAGCTGAGGAGAAGGGAGATTCTAGAGGAGGACCAGCAGTCTTAATCTGGATCCCTGAGATCTTTCAAACACTGGATGACCAAACAGACAGCATACACCAGCCAATATGACGCCCCTAATACACATACAGTAGAGGACTTCCAGGTCTGTGTTCATTCAGAGATGAAGCACCTAACTCTCAAGAGACAGGAGGCCCCAGGGAGTTCAGAGGTCAATTGGGGTGGGGAATGGGGTCATCCACATGGAGATGGGGTGGGGTGGGGAGGAGGTATGGGATGTGGAGCAGTCGGAGGGTGGATGGGGAGGGGTAGGGAATGGAATATGGAGTGTAAAAAATGGATTACAAATAAAACTAAATTAAAAAAAGAAAAAGAGTTGCCTTGGTCATGATGTCTCTTCACAGAAATAAAACCCTTAACTAAGACACTGTATTATTATTAGCATGAGGATTTCAAAGAAACTTAGATCAAAGAAATAAAATAAAAACAATAGTAATCATCTACTCACATCACTATATCAATGTAATCATCTGTATTTCACTGGATTTTAATATTGTTGTTTGGTTTTTTGATAGTCTCATGTGTCCCAGGCTGGCCTCAACTTCTACATGGCCTATGCTTGCTTCAAACTAGGTACGAATCTCATGCTGGTCTGAAACTCCAGATTTTCCTGCCTCTGTCTTCTAAGTGTTTTGATTATAGACACATACCACCATACCCACATCAATGTACTAATCTTATGAAATCTATAACAATTAACTTCTCACAATTCATTTAAGCCCACTTTGCATGAACACACACACAAAGAGATAGAGACAGAGAGACAGAGAGAGACACATTGATTGATTATTGATCAATTGATTGATTGACTGGACTGACTGACGTATCTCCAGTGCCTCAATGAAGCCCATTCACATTTTGGACACTTAGAAAACAGTAAATATCTACCTTGTGACTTTGTTATACAACCTATTTCTGGTTCTGAACTTTTTAGGAAAAAACAGACTAGAAGCTAGTTTCTTAACACAGCAATTTAAGAATTGAAGCACAAGCACTGGCTTATGAGTCTTCTCTTTCCTAAAATCAAAGTTCCTGGTTTCTCCAGTGGCTAGACACTCTTCCATGTATTAACTGTAGTTTCTCATAAAATAAACATGCTACCTGAAACTCAGTGCATTAAAATTCATGGAAAACTGTAAGATGAAGCAAATGAAGTGTGTTACAATAGCAATGTCCTCTCTATATACACTGATAGAGTGTTCATCCTCCTAGGATAGAGTGGCCAGCCCAGAAAGCAGTGGGAGGGCAGCTTCCCACACTGCAAGCACTCCTTGTGCATTAATTCAACGTAAAAGATAATTAACTCTTGGCAGCCACATCAACTGACTCACTTCATGCTTATCATCAACAATAACTTCGGCAACCTTCTTCCTTGCCCTTCATTAAGCTCTGCTTCATCTTTCTAAATTCATTTAGTTCACTGCTACAGTTAAGACTTTTTTTCATGTCTGTTTCCTTTACCCCATGTCAGCAAAGCTCTATTAATTTGCTATATCCACTAGTGTAATAAGACATTATTCACAGTCTTTATCACAGTAGTATGAACTACTAGCTAATTAAGAATTCTCAATATCCCATTATTACATTTATGCTGATACACAGCATCAGTCAATATTATGGGGGTCAGTAGATTTATTGTTTAACCGTATTTTAATTTTCCCCATATTTTATTTTCAGGCTTCTACTTTCACCATGAATAAATAAAACACTTCTTTCAAATATAAATAAATATCTAACATTATCTACTGGGAATTTAGAACAAACTTTTATATAAAAATTAATTATAGATGCTTAAATAGAACACACATATCCTTGAAAATGTGTAAACACAGTCAAGATACCAAGCTTATAAAAATACTTCAAATATTGACAGTAAAGGCTAAATTTTATAGATCCAGACTGGCTGTGATCATAGTGTATGTAGCTAAAATAATGATTGCACCAAAGAAAACAAAATCCAGATTTTAAAGACGTTCTGTATATCTGTTTTTATTTTCCACATTCAAATTCATTTCTAGACTTCTCATTTTAAATCATGGATTAACTGAAGACATATGCCAGGATTCTTCTAGACAAGAGACCAGCCAGTATGCCACAAAGAACTCAGTAACCACTGCTGTGTGGATCCTGGCTTGGCCTGCTGTTCTTGTCACCAAGCTTATAATGAAGCAGTTACATGACATCAGATGAACAAAGGTGGGTACAGATTCCACAGCAAAGCAGCAGGTGACTAGTGGGTAGAGCATCTTCAGGACTGGAGACCAAGTTTACTAGGAGCAAGATTCTTTCCTCCAGGCACTGATGCTCATGCAAATGCACAAGGTACAGGCACACTGTTCATCATATACAGTAAAGATTATAAAGTACTAAGGAGAAAGTAGTATGAACCAGTAGTTGACAAACAAAAAGTACAATATTGGCACTTTCCACACTCTAAAACAAAAAGCCATCCTCAAAAGATGTTCTGTATCATGAGAGGCTCTGATGGGGGGAGATTTCAGCATCAATCGAGACCTGTTCTATAAAGTCTCTTCTCTTCCATGTGCACAGATGCAGGCTAAGCTTCAGCTTCAGAGAATTTCAGTCTTTAGAACTTTCGGATTGAGACTGCGTAACTGTAAAGTCTATGCAATATTCTAAAAGTCAGGAAGAAAATGTGAAAGCCAAACCATTTCTGGTCCCAAGGCTTTCAAAATGGGGATATGCAACCTGTCCTTGGAATAGTGACTATACCCATCAGTGGCTACAAATACCAGATTTATTGTGCGGCCAATGAGATATAAGAGGATAAATGTATGACCTCCAGGAAGCCACAAGGGATTGCTGCAGTAAACATTTTCAGGTTTTTTTTCTCTGCTGGCTAACATTTGATATGACAACGGAAGCTATCACATTGACTATAAGACTGTGAAATAGCAGAATCAGCAAAACTGGCAACCACCCATGAGGATCAGCAATGCCACCCTGGACACCTCACCCCTCAACTTCCATTAAGGAAGAATTGACAACCACATATTGACAGCTTTTATCTTGGCTTTATTGGTAATATGTAACAACTAGTAGTTAATCTGAATCAATTAAAAAAAAAAAAACTCAAGGAAGTACAGAACCAGGGGAAAAACATTACGGCACCCAGCTAGCCTAATATTTCCTGTGAGGTTGTTTTAAAATAAAATATTTTTTATAGTTTTGCAATAAAAGCTCATCATTCAGTGAGCCTGCCCCAATAACCAGTGAACATCTAAATATAAGCGCCTGAGGTAGACTGAAAATAACATTATTTTGCCAAATTGAAATGTTATTATCTCACAATATTGAGAGGAAGATTAAAAAGCCCCAAATGTACAATAGCAATTTAACATATCTTATAATAAGAGGCATACAGACTAATGAGTACAGAATCACAAATCCTACTGCATTACAGATAAATGGACCGCAGGCAAAGCTAACTCAGCTACAGAGTGAATGGCTTCCACCCACATTCTTGCAAGAATGCAAACCTGAGAAAAAACACACACCATTATGGCGCTGTTTCTGGTGTGTATGTGGGTGGCAGGTGGAAAATGAGACCTCAGGTGAAGCCTAAGGTGTGCACTAATTCTTCTGCCAGAGTACACAGAGAACAGACCCCAAATGCCTTGTTTGTCTTTTGTCTTCTTTTGTGATCCTTATGGAGTAATAATAAAAATTATACATACTCAAAGGCATAGATGGTATGATGTTTCACCATCCTTTGACCTTTTCTGGACAGGTTTATAAACTGTAAACTAGTTGCTATAATTAAGCTAATTACCCTGTTCACTACTTCCTAGTTATCCTGTGTGGGTAAGTGTGTATGCATGTGTAAGAATGTGGTAAGAATACTTAAGATGTCCTTGCATATTAGAATTCAAATATTTAATATGGTATTATTAATTATGGTTGTCAGGCTGAAAATAATATATCTAGAACTTTTCATTCTGTATAAGTGAATTTTGTACCCTTAAGCAGTATGTTCCATTCGTTTCTTTAAAACTATTATGGTGTATTTTTACAAATGATAAAATTAACCTCAAAGCAGTTAAGTATCTTTCTGGGTCTGAACAAAAAAAACATTGATATAATCTTCTTCTCTTTACTTCATAGCTTTGTAGTATTGATCTACAGAATATATTCTGTTTTCTAAAGAGCTACATGGGTTTTACTTATTATTTAAAACTCCTAGTAGACCAAAAGCAGGTTTATGGTAAAAAAAAAAAAAAAGTGTACTGGCTGGTTTTGTGTGTCAGTTTCACACACGCTGGAGTTATCACAAAGAAGGGAGCCTCCCTTGAGGAAATGCCTCCATGAGAACTAGCTGTAAGGCATTTTCTCAATTAGTGATCAAGGGAGAGGGCCTAGCCGACTGTGGGTGGTGTCATCCCTAGGCTGGTAGTCTTGGGTTCTATAAGAAAGCAAGCTGAGCAAACTAGGGGAAACAAGCCAGTAAGTAGCATCCTCTATGGCCTCTGCCTCAGCTCCTGCCTCCAAGTTCCTGCCCTGTGTGAGTTCCTGTCCTGATTTCCTTTGGTGATGAACAGTAATGTGGAGATGTAAGTGGAATAAACCCTTTCCTCCCCAAATTGCTTCTTGGTCACGATGTTTTATGCAAGAATAGAAACCCAGACTAAGAGAACGTGGCTTTAGCATTTTGCTTTAAACCCGACTAAAATAATGTTTGTCATGTAACAAGTTCTCAATATTATTCTCTGAATAATAAATTCACTAAGAAATAGAAATAACATGCTAAATTCACTATTCCTTTGTAGGATGATCACATCCTCTATTCTTGTATTTGAATCTCCACCCCACTCTCACTCAGCAAAAAAAGTAAAATTAATTCAGCAAGCACAAAGGATCAGAAAACAATCCACGCAGGGTAATACTCTTTCATCAGTTAGTCAGTCAGTTTATGCATTAGGGAAAGGTGATGGAGTCTTCTACTTAGGCTATTCCATTTCTATTTATATCTAGATCTCCCACAAGTTATATGGCATGAATAGGGCTCATTAATCTCAGAATCTCAACTTCTTCATCTATGTAACAAGGACAACAGCAATGATAACATTAACAAGATTGTTATATTCAACAAAATCCTTTTGAAAGAAAATTTGAAAGAAAATTCTGTATTAAATGGTTTATAACTGCCATTTGGTTGTTTTACTTCAGCAACTACAAGAACAACAGGGAAAAATAATAGAATCTTAGAACGGATGCCAAAGGACAATTAATAGATGGGTGTGGTGCTGTACCACTCTCTCTGGTAAACATAAACCTTGATATCTGTCAGTTGCACTGTATGCTAGTCTAAGTTCGTAAATGTTCTAAGTTTAAAATCCGTTCCTAATTCTAATACCATAGAAAATATATATAAGAACAGAGAACTAAAGTCTTCATTAGTTGTGTGCTGAAAAAAATGGATATTAAGGTTAAAATAAGTTAAGAAAACCTTTATCTGTTTCTTTGAATGCATTTTAGTAAGGACCCTAGAATGGTTCTCAACCTGTAGGGTGCAATAACTCTTTCACAAGGGTTGACTAAGACTATAAGAAACACAAATATTTACATTACAATTCATAACAATAAAAATTTACAGTTATAAAGTAGCAACAAAATAATTTTATGGTTGGGGGTCACCACAACATGAAGATCTATATAAAAGGGTTGCAGCATTAGACAGGTTGAGAACCACTGCCCTAGAATAAAAAGTGAATGGATCATGCTATCTTGTGCAAATCAGATATGGCCTGAATCACAGAGGGAGACAGCACAGCAAATAAGCTTAGGGCAAAGTTGTGAGATATGGCTCATTGTGTAGAAATTGGAGTCTGCCCTCTATATCTATAAGTTCCACTTCTACATTCTACCCCCTACAGACAGAAAATACCCAGGAAAAACAATTGTTCCAGGACTGAACACAGGCAGATTTTTCTTGACATTATTCCCTAATTAAACAATAGAGGATATCAACTATCTTCATTGCGTTTATATTGTATTAAGTACTATGAATTATCTTTGGATTACTTTATACATGCAAGAGGTGTGCACTTTATATGCAAATACTAAGATGTATATGATAATTGAGCATAATAAGATATTGCTATCTATATGGGAGATCCTAAGTTACATCTCTGGGGTACAGAGGGAAACCCCTCATTTGCCTGGCCATTTTGCTTCAGTGTTAGACAGTAAGGTAGGTTTTGTCGCACGCACACACTGCCCCATGTGTTCTGAACTAGAAGACACACTGACAGGCTATAGTACAAATCAGATCTCGGCACTACAACTCTCATCTTGGTCTCTGCATTCTAAGTACACAATTATGACTCCATTCCTTCCTTCTCATGCTGCTGGCAGTTCTAATTTGACTCTGTGTCTTCAATTCAGCTGCATCTTTAGAAAAAGATAATCAGGTTAAATGCTAAGGAGTTATTCAACGAGGCTCTCTTATGTCCCTGAAGGAGATGCTAAGTAGATAAGAGAGAAAGCTGGCAAAGCTTCTTGGTCATTATCTTCTAAACATCTGCTGTGGAATCCTCTCATTCATTGACAACATCTATTTAACTGCCCCCTCCCCCAGTGAAAAGGATGACAAAAATAGCCCTCAATCATCCCCACCAATAACATAAGCTCATCAAAACTAAATCAAACCAATTATCATAGAGTGCCCTGAACATTTTTTTTTTCTTTTTCTTTTTTTTTTGCTGAAACCAGCAATTCAAAGATGACTGCAGTAACTGAGAAACATGAGTTCTCAAATATATCCCAAAAAGTTCTTGCTGCAATTGAGTCACATGTATTCTTGTCCAGCTATGCAGGAAGGTCTAACTGAACCAAAAAGGCTATGCAAGCCACTCTTTCCAGAAGTTACAATGCATGTTGTGCCATCTCACTATCCCATAACATGGGCACGGTATGTTAAGAGCCATTTAACAGTTTACAGTCAGTGTTTCTAATGGACTATATCAAGAATGAGGACTGTGCTTTACAAATAATAAATGACCTTCCTTTCTTCCCTCATCAGATGTATGACTTAACAACTGGAAACAGCAACTAACGCTCACTGAACATTTACTACACCCTGAACACATTTCCAACCTAGTTTTCTTGGATCATTTTAATATCACTGGCTCCCTGTAAGGTAGAATCCTTCCTTTTCAAATGAGGGAGCTAGGATTATAAAACAGTGGTTCAGTTTGCCAGTTTTGTGAACCTAGCCATGTATATCTGACATATTTGTATCCACTGAGTATGCCTAGGGCTTTCTTTGGAGCTTCTCAATTCACACTCAGTAGAGCTTAATGCACAGGAAGACCAGAGTCCAACACGGCCCATCCTGTGCTAGGATATGAACCTGAGATATTTTCCTTTAACCCTCAAGACAGCATTCCATCATACATTTGTGCCATCCTAGTTTGGCACTGTCTATAACTTCTTCCTAGAATTACCTTTAATACTTCATGAGCCAATTCTGACAAAACCTACAAGAAGTTCACTTCCTCCTAAAGGTGCCAAGATTAAGACATCTTGACTTTTGTGCCATCTCCGTACTACATGCCTGCCAGTATCATTTGCTTATGCCGCTTTCTCCTGTCCGGGCAAAATCTTTAAAGACAAACACCCTTTATTTCTATGCTCCCACACTAAATCTGGTGTTTGCTATTATCAATTCCTCTACAGTAGAAGAGATCCCGCTATTCACTAATACTTTCCAGGAGAGGATGTTGTAGTATGTGAGTGAGTGGGATGGAGAGTGCAGGCAAAGTCTCAGAAAAGAATTCTAAGATAACTCGTGTGTTGTCCAAATATACTCATGGCCAGGCTCTCCCGAGTATAGAGAACCAGTGAAGGATTCTTTAGTAAAGCTATAGCTGAGTAGCTCTACTTTGCAGATGATGCTGGTTTCGGGCAGGAAGAACTCTGTGCCTCAGTACCATCTGCTATTTCATGGCAAGGCTCCCTGGGAGGGAGTCTTATTTGCAAGACATAGAGGTTTTGTAGGCATCACAAAGCACTGCAGAGACACTCAGCAGCAGCAAACTGGGTGCCCATCTAAAATGGAGACCAACTGGCAACCTCTTCCCATAGGCAGCAAGCAGTTCCTTAGGGTGGATTTAGAATCAAGAATCATTATAAATTAACTCTCCTCTGCAATAATGAAAAATTTTGCTCTTTCTAAACTAAGTAGATTATCACAGATGAGGAATGGCTTGATGAAGAAAGTAAGGGGCTCCAACCACCTTATTTCTGACCACTGCTCTAACAGGAACAGCAGCAAAATATTAACACTATCATGAGGTTGTATCTTACTCTAAACTTTGACTGAAAGTAATAGAACTCCAATCTAAAGTGGCCAGTTTCAATGAGGAAGATAGTGTCACACACCTCAAGACCAAAGTGAAAGGGCTCTGGAAGATAGCTCACTCAGATGCAACAGAAAGTTATCAAGGAACAGGACTTTGTCCTTGACTTAAGCACCTCCTAAGAAATATAGATTAAACTGACACAAAAGAGCACCCTCATAGAAGTACTAAAGACTGAAGGAAAACCATATAGATGTGTGTGTGTGTGTGTGTGTGTGTGTGTGTGTGTGTGTGTGTGTGTGTGAGAAAAGTCAGAGAAAGAGAGAGCTAGAGAGTTAGAGCAAGGATGTGAGTGAGACAGAGGGACAGACAGAGAGATGAAGCCTTTCCAAAATGGATCTATTTTCTCTCAGATGTGGCCTGACATATCACTGAACATAACTGAGAATGTTTCCTAAGGAAACCAATTTAGTAATGGAAATGGAACGTCATTACTGAATAACCAACTAACCTATATACTTATATACTTATCAGAGTCCCCTCAGCACAGAGAGTAACAGGGTCTACTGTCTAAATGACACCCAGGATCTGTTAAGGTGGAAAGTGGCTAGAGCAATGCCTAGTGGTGGCCAGCATTGCTACTCAGATGTGACTTTCCTACAAAGATGCTTGAACTAGCAAACCATATACCAACAGCCAGGCTTTCAAAGCTCTAGATGAATATTTCCCTAACAAATAATAAAATTCTGGTTGGTGCCCAAAATAGAAAATTTAGCAGCAAAACTTTTGAAATAATTTATTCAAATTAGTTTAAATTTTACTGAAGAATTACCACTTTTATATCCATAAATTCATGGATAAAATGCAGGCTACCATTCCCTTAATGAAAAAAAAATTCACATTTGCTTTTTTCTTTTTATCAGTGTTTTACTTGGAAAGTATGCTGTTTTTCCAAGATATCACTGCAAGTGGATTGAAAATATTAGCAAACTCAAAGGTTTATAAAGAATAAATGGATAAAAATTCCCCTCAAGATGTTTTAACACCTAGAACTGAACACCTAGACTAGATGACATAAATATTTGCATATTTTCAGACTCTAAAAAGCAATTCTGAATTCATATACAGAACATTGCTACTGCTATCTAAATTTTTGCATATCTATTCACTAAATTAGGTTTAAAATCAGTAAGAATATATATCTATTTTTCCCAAGAGAGGGACTAGAAAGCTGGAGTTGATTCTATCAATTACAAAATGAATATTTAAATAACCAACATAAAATAAATGAAAACTTAAAAAGTATTTTAAAGTAAAGCCTACTTATTTATAAGCAAGTTTAGCTGAATAGTTACTCCGCACTTGACAACTGGTCTAAACTGTTCGCTGTGTATGATCTCCTACCTGGTTGGGAGGGGGCACCATTAGAAAAAAGAGTTCCACAAGAATTTGAGTTTAGAGTAAATAACAGGTAAAGGTTAGTATAAATATTTACATTCACTGAAATTAACTAATAAGAGAATGTCTCATACAATATCTATTAGACACTAAGACACACTCACTACTTATTTAAAATGCACACCATGCTGTATCTTCTGACTAAGCTCCTCCCTTTATCAATACTTCCTCTCTGTCCTTAGATGTGTCCTCCATCTCTGTCTAGCTACTCTGACGGATAGAACATGTTACATCAGAGGTCTAGTCACCTTAAATCCTTCATCTTTCCAGAGCTGAGTGAAAAGAAACCTCGAAGGAAGGAATTTTCCACAGCCGATCTCACCATGTTGGGAAAATCTGAAACCAGCAAGCAAGTGAAATGCTACGGAGAGGCAGGCGTGAGCATCCTAAAGAAGAACAAAGGGCTCAAGACCAAACCCAGAGACCACAGTTCTTTGAAAAGCCTTTCTGACTGAAATACTCAGGCTTGGAAAAAGCCCATCACTACTATTTCAGGATTATTAATACACTGGTCTGAGAAGTTCTCCCTTAAAGCTCCCAAGTGATTCATATGATCATTTTGGTTTTGACTTTGCTGGCGAATAGAACCACAAGTTAAGATTATTAGCCATCTAAATAAAAAGTAGAGATCAGGGAATAGCTTGGACTGATTCAAAGAATAAGCCCCATTCCTGTTCCTCCTGATTATTATTTTTTCCAACTGATATAAAATGGTCATAAATACATTTGATTCAGAGTATAAGACTAAACCCAAATTTATTTCTATATTTACTTAGTGTGTGAATATGTATTGCTGAGTTCATATCTGCTGGCTTCCTCAGTGGCTTTTGATACCAATATTTGAGATAATCTTCACTCAATCCGGATCTTGCTCATTTAGCTGGACAGGTTGGGCTGGCCTACAAGATACATAGAGTTCCTCCTATCCCCACTCTCATAGCTCTGAGGTTACAGGTGGGTCCAGGTGACTGAAGTCAGGGCTTCATGTGTGCAAGGCAAACACTTTATCAATTAGTCCGTCTCCCAGCACACAATCCATGTTTAAGTCAAGCGTTCTATCCCCACCAAAAGAACTTCCTAAGAGTCTATTGTACCTGCTTGAAAGACATGAACCTAAACATTGCCTAATCTCTAGAGCAAATTTTCCATGAGAAATAGTGATAAAGAATAAAGAACATCGTCACAGGGACTGAGGAGCGGCACATGGGAGTCCCTGACACTTATGGTCTATCCCATCAGAGCAAGCAATAAGCACCGCTAGAAACAAGCTTGAAGTTGCTTCCCCTTCAGCTCATGTTACCTCCATGCCCAGCAGCCTCTCAGCTTGCCTGAATCTTGCCTAAAGTGGGAGACCTTTAATATGCCTCTTCACAAGGAAAACTATTTTGTAACACTATTGTGACCTTGCCATACATTTAAAATTATTCAAATAACCACTGGAAAGTCTCATGGCACAAGTCTCTAAGGATGACAGATCACCAAAAGGTGCCTGCACACAGTCACTTGTGGAGAACACAATGCACTGACATTGGTCTATGAGAAAGCCTACACGATTCTTAACACAGAGACCTCTGGCAACTGAAGAGTGAAGAGCTGTGCACTCCCAGACTCAGCACATGGATTTGGGTCCTAAACCGTGGCTGACTGGCCAGAGGTCTGCACCGACTCTGTCTGAGCAGCTAGCCATCTATTATCAGACACAGGACCAAAGCACCTTGTAAAGAGAAGAGCCCTCAGTCACTGTCCATTAGCATTCAGATGTTACCACCAGCTCCACAAGCAGAACACTTGGTTTTACAAAGTAGATGTCCAAGAAAACTCAAAAGATATTCAGGAAGCTAAAACCTGAAAAATGACCTAGGATATGAATATTTATATTCCAAAATTATAAGATGACTTAATTATTTATATAATAAAGAATGAATAACACCTTGATACTTAATGAAATTTTCTTAACTGTTATAAATCCCTGAAACATACCTATACATGTGAAATTTAGTTGTATGTTAAAGAGAGAGAAATAAGTGTAAGACGGAAAAAGCACAATGGTTATAAAGATAGCTTAGCATTAAAACATACACTGTAAGGAATTATATGAAGATGATAAAATCTCCAAATTTAGGAAATTTTTTTACAATCAAAAGACTCCTATGATGACATCTCCCTGATACGCATCTCCAACTTTACCCACTAAACTCTCAGGCATTCTACCACAACAAATTCTGGACCTAAGGGCCTCTTTCTTGCAAAACATCCTTTACTTGGTTGATGCATGATCTGTCAGCCTTTCAACTGTATGGCAATACAACAAGAAGTGCACAGTCTATTCCTATGATAGGACATAGCAAAGAGAAACTCCGTCTATTAATAGGAATTGAAGGCAGCAAGTACAAAGTAAGTGATAATGGAAAGATGTCCTGATGGCTATGGAACAGAGAGATGCAAGAATGGAGCTGAATAGGAGGAATAAGTGATGTGATTCTGTACCAGCATTCCTATCTCTTTAGGGAGACCCAGGAGGACAGTGGCCTATGGTGTTCTAGCAGGGGATGAACTCACATAGTAGTTCTCGGGCCTTAGCTCAAGGCTAGGCTTCTTGCTTAGACCATGCAAAGCCCTGGTGTTGATCCCAGCACCATAAAACAAAGACAGGAAAACAAACAAAACCACACTACTCTTGAGGTTAAAAGAGTTAACAGTGTTCACATAATGCAAAAACGCTTTTCACTGAAACGTAATATGATAAGGTTAAATCACAGTTAGCTTTTCTAGGATACTAATCACTGCATCCTGTAAACACTTAGAAGCATGTATTCTTCCATAATGCATTAAGTGTGACATTTCTCTCAAATAGTTCTAAAAGAAAATGACATCAGCCAACACCATTCTAACTGTACCACAAACAGGAAAATTTAAAGCTATAGCTGACTCAGATTTTAGAAAATTGTTACAATTTAATGTTAATTCAAACACCCAATAATACAGCAATTCAACAAAGATTTATTGTAAAGCTCAGAACTCTGACTGGGAGATAAAACCCTATCATCTAGCCTCAAATATCTGTTGAGATATATTTTTGGAAAATATATCCTTATTTTCTATATTATAAAGCAAATTGAGATAGTTTAAAGAGAGTGTTCAAATGCACTTCTGAGTGAAGAAAACAGATTTTTTTCTCTTCCTGTGATCTTGGTTTGTAAAATGCTACACTTTAGCCAACAGTCATGACTGCCAAAAATTATATGACTAATTTAAAGCCAGCTGAGTTGTATATGTATAAACACACAAATTCTCGCATACAATTCAGGAGACATACATGAACTTGCCTGCCCACCCAAGGAGGAGTGCATGTTTATTGGAGCACATGATCTCAAATTGTGCTACAAGTTAATACAAAAACAGTGGTTCTTTTAAATTACAAAAAATGAACAAAGCAAATTATATCTTAAATCTTAATGGTACCTGTCTTCATAAACTTTCCTTACAAGAGCTGACACTTTTGGAAGAAAGAAGCAAAAAAAGAAAGTGGGGAGAGGGCAGGGGAGGGGAGGGAGGAGGGAGGAGAGAGGAAGAGAGGGGGAGGGGAGGAGGAGGAAAAAAGAAGGGGAAGAGGGAAGGGCAGGGAGAGGATAGGAAGCAGGGTACAATGAAGGGAGGGACAGAGGGAGGGAGGGACGGAAAGGGAGAGGGAGAGGGAGAGGGAGAGGGAGAGGGAGAGGCAGAGGCAG
>NC_034591.1:43606754-43642476 GCF_900095145.1 Mus pahari
ATCTCTACTGACCCCCACCAGGTACCTCATCCAGTTAGTAAGCTTAATTTAGTGATAATTTTCTAATTTTCTAGTTTGCAGACACAAATAGTTTCTAAACCAATTGATTTGTCTTTACTTTTCATCCATTTCTTTCTAATCTAGAATGTAGCACTGGTTACTAATACTATTATTGTTGTTGTTGTTATTGTTGTTATTGTTTATAATTATTACCATTTTGCAAACACTGGGACTTCACCCATATTAGGCTGATGGCCAGCCAATGACTGTAATACTTTGCCTTCATTTTATTTTTATTTTTTCATTTTGAGATAGCATATCAGTAAGTATTCTAGTTTGGTCAGCAACTTGTGACCCTCTGACTTCAGACTCCTTAGCTAGGATTACACGCCCCATATCAAAGTCCAGCTGTTACTACTACTTTCATCTTTTTAAAAATTAATTAATTAGTTAATTAATTTTTACACTCCATATTTTATCTCGCCACCTCCCCTCCATCCACGCTCCAACTATTCCACATCCCGTATCTCCTCCCCATTTTTCTGTCTTTATGTGGATGTCCTTACACCATACCCCACGTGACCTCTAAACTCCCTGGGGCCTCCAGACTGGAAAGTCCTCTACACTATGTGTATTGGGGATCTCATATCAGCTAGTTTATGCTGCCTGTTTGGTAGTCCAGTGTTTGAGAGATCTCGGGGTGGGGTACATATTAATTGAGACTGCTGGTCCTTCTACAGGATGGCCCTTCTTCTCCTCAGCTTCTTTCAGCCTTCCCTAATTCATCTTATGTGTATATTTTGCCTGCATACCTTTGCATCACATGTGTGCAGTGTCCTCAGAGGCCAGAAGATGGAAGCAGATGCACTGAAACTGGAGTTACAGATAGTTGTGAGTTGCCTTTCTGGTGCTGGGAGTCAAACCAGGGTCCTCTAGAAAAGTAGCCAGTAATCTTAAGCACTGAGCCTTCTCTCTAGACATACTATTACATTTTTAAATCAGTATTTTTACTGCATTTAATTGTATGAATCTTATCAACTGGTATATCTTAATTTACCTACTACTGAAAGATCTACTAGTATTAGAAGAATGCAACTTAAAAGGTTTTTTAAAACATCTCAAATAAATATACCTATGTGATAAAAATCTGTAAATTTTAATTAACTAAATGAAAATAAAATCATGTGTCTTCTAATTTTACAAATGAAATGTTTTGAGTATTGTATTTTAAAATACATTATTCAAAATAAAACAGTTTTTCTTTTGGTAACTCAAGTTTCTGAAGTGATAATCTTCCCAGTCTCCTTTAGAACTTTATAATTAAATTGATTTAAATCTTACAGATTGTTCCACAAAAGAGCAACTTTTAATTTTTACTCTACCTTGTCTTCAGTAAATACTAACAAGCCAGGTTTAAAGGGACCTCTAATCTATGTGCTCCAGCAATGCTTCCCTGTAGCTTAAGCCTTTTCTTTTCATGGGAGCATGACCATTCAGAGCAAAGGTGGCAGGTGCACCCTGCTGATGTCAACCCATCCTCCACCCACAGGAAATTCCATGGGTCCTGAAGATCAAGGCCTTTTATATGTTTATGAATTCGTGTATGGATGTATCAGATAGAACCCAAGAACTTATGATCATGTAATAACTATACTCAACCAAAACATCTCACACAGATGGCAAGATCACCTCTTTTTATGAGCTGCAGGACATTTAGTAACATTACTGTGTATTTGGGAACCAATGGAACAAAGCATGCTGGGAAGTATCAGTGATCAAATTTTTTCAGCAAATGCAAACTTGCCAGATGACAAAGAGAGGACTGGTTCAAAAGATTATTAGATCAGGGGAATTTTTATTGCATATTAATGAATCTCCAGATGTTGGGAGCCAATTTTATTTTGAATTAAAATTTAAATCTCTGGAGATAAATGTTTTTACTGTTTGCTAGCATGGTATTTTGCAGGGAAATAAATTCCTGGTGACAGTAGTATAAGGCAACTTGGAAACATCCGAAGACATTATATAAACGTGTTCTGTTCTGACAGGAATATGTGAAGACATTAACATGAAGAGCTTATTCTGAAAACACTGTAACTAAAATAGCACATTGTTCTGATCCAAAGAACCCTTCCTATGTAGATGCGTGCTTCAGTTCCATATTAAATTATGATAAAATAATGAGTATACTAAGATCCAACTTGCTACTGCCCCATCTGTTCTCAGCTTTTATGGGAAGAAATGAAGTAGAGTGTCACTTATTATTTTTCCTACCACAGCATACCAAGGATTCCAAAGAGTCTAAAGGTCTAGAGAGTTGGTTCTGCAGCTCTGAGCACTCGCCGCTCTTGCAGAGGACCAAGGGTCAGTTTTCAACACCTGCATGGCTCATACCCACTCATAACTCCAGTTCCAGGAGATCTGATCCAGTTCCAGCCTCTTCTGAACTTCTCAGACACCAGACAAGCACATGGAGCACATAGAAACACACATGCAAAACATTCATCAACATAAAATAAAACAAAATTATGATATATTTTTAAAGAGCCTGAGTTTAAGCAAGAATATGTAACTTACTGATAGGTGACTTTTCAGAATAAAGTATCTTATTTTCATCTTTCAGATGGATAAGTTACTAACTCCCAAAGGAGACTAATGAGTCAGACATGGTGGCCCATGACTATAATCCCAACTCTTGGGAAGTGGTGGCAAGAGATCAGGAACTCAGTGTCACCCTTGGTTGTAGGCTCCACAGGGCTAGCCTGGGCTACATGAAATCTTGCCTCACTGAAACAAAACAAACTGAAAAGTTAACTGAAGGACTGAGGATAATGGGCACTTTAGAATGAGTAACCCAACATCATGGAGCTTCATGAATACATGTTAACATGTACAGGCAAGAGCAATGGGCTTGAGAACAATTCAACATAGGAAAAGATGCTAGAACAAAGGCAAATGTTATTTTTCTTACCACAGAAAACTGTGAAACAAAATCTAAATATACAGTTATTTTGATATGGAAAAGTTCAATTCAATTAAGAAGGACTTAGAAAATGAAATGCGTGTGTAGCTGTTAGAACAGTATGAAGGGTTGGATTTATGCAAGTTAGAGTTAAAGAAAATGAAAAGATGTTGAATTGATAAGCATTTGTAATCGTTTTGTTTTGTTTTGTTTTGTTTTGTTGAGACAGGGTTTCTCTGTATAGCTCTGGCTGTCCTGGAAACTCACTGTGTAGACCAGGTTGGCCTTGAACTCAGAAATCCTCCTGCCTCTGCCTCCCAAGTGCTGGGATCAAAGGCGTGCACCACCACTGCCCAGGAGCATTTGTAATCTTAATATATGAATAAATTTCTAAATACTATGACATGTCAGAGTTTCACCATGACATGACCATATAAGTATAAAGAAACTAGCTTGAACTATTTCATTAAACTCCCTACAAACACCAGGCTCTTCAGTTTAAGCCCTAAGAGGAGCCAATAGGCACTGTCCTGTTGTATAACCCTAGGAATACCTTTGCTATTTGCATGTAAAGACACTCCCTAGTAAGAGCCCGGTGTCCTAAGTGTCTGTGATGGCTCAGTGTTGACAACAGACAAAAGGTAACATTTTGAACATCTTTTCAAAATGCTCCACAGGGCAATAGATGTCAGCACTCCAGAAGGCTTATATACACTGGGCACAGTTTAGAACATGGTTATAAGTCTAGTGATTTTGAGTCATTTTTATTATAGCTTCTGTTATAACAAGAGGGAACATGAAAAACTAACTTCTGAAACCAATTTGTAAAGTTATTGAATAGCATCTCATAGTGATGTGTTGAGACATTTGATTGATAGTTGAATTTGGTAAAAACAAAACAAAATCTACTAGCAATAATTACATACTTGTGAACTAAAAGAAACGGAGACAAAACTAATGTTATTGATCAAAGGGAATAAAAGCATAGTTACCACCCACTTGATATGACCTGTACCATGCTTTATTCTAAAATAAAGAGGATCCGGGCTGTAGTGGCGCATGCCTTTAATCCCAGCACTCGGGAGGCAGAGGCAGGCAGATTTCTGAGTTCAAGGCCAGCCTGGTCTACTGAGTGAGTAACAGGACAGCCAGGGCTACACAGAGAAACCCTATCTCAAAAAACCAAAATAAAATAAAATAAAGAGGAAGCTGTGGCTGCAGAGAAAGATTGATGGGGAAAAGGCTTCCTGTACAAGCAGAAGGATCTAAGTTCCACCACCCTCAGTACCGTAAGAGCAAAACAAAACAAAACACGCAGTCTGCCACAGCAACAAGCACTTGTAACCCCTGTACAAAGGAAGCACACAGAGACATCAGGCTACCTGAGACTGACTGGCCAGCCAGGCTCACCCATTCATCAAGCCAAGGTGTCAGTGGGAGACAGTGTCTCAAAAAAAAAAAAAAAAAAAAAAAAAAACCAAGGGTGGGCTCCTGAGGAATGACATGATTGTCCTCTAATCTCTACATGCATGAGCATATATTTGCACATACAACCACAGATGAACACAGAAACACATGCATATACACACAAGCTCACTGAAAAAAATAGAGAGTGTAAAAAAAAGCTAGGTGTTTTCCTCTATATGTTTACATAATTCAACCCAAAGACTGATCAGATGATGCATGAGCCTACCATCTAGCATACCCAGAATTTCCAAAATAATTCCATTTTTCCTACCTGAAGCTCCAAATATATTTTAAAAGTCAACAGCAGTTGACAAAATGACTTCACTATCCAATACTTTTCTAGGAAAGTATCAAATCCACTGTTAGAAACAAACCCAAGGAAAGCTAGGCCCTTTAAACTTCATTAATAACTTCCTTGTAAATTTTAGATATTATCCTGAATTAAAATTTTAGTCTTTCATCTATATGCATTACCATCCTACTGCCATGAAATTATGTTTCTTTTGCTGAAAACTGCCGAGCCTTACTCATTTTTGTATGGCCTGCAGGTTTCAAATAAATGAGTTTCTCAGCTCCTCTGGGTGTGATACATCCAACTTGCAGAAGGAGGAAGGGGTTGAGCTGAAAATAAAGCAAACCTCTAAGAAGTTGAGTTAAAAAAGTAACAGGTATATTGCAATCATTCCTATTATGACAATAAGACTATCTCCACACAGACTGTGAAACAATTAAACAAAAGCAAAGCAGGCTCTGCTGGAGAGCAAAAGCATGGCTTCACAGTAGATGTCAAGCAACAGGGCTATAAGGTAAAACAACACTACCTGGATGTAGCCAAAGGGTAGAGCGAAACATTTCATTCAGGTATAATCTACCTGAACCCCAGCATTTATGCCTCTTAGAATATAAACTGCTGTAGCTTAAATGATCTGTACTGCACATGAACTAGTCACACAGCAAAATGCAAGGGCAGAGCCTACTGGGACCCTAAGGAAAGGAGAATTTGCATATGTTAATTGACCTTTCCCTATGCAAACCTCCAAGAAGTTGAGGTAAAAAAGTAACAGGCAAGTTTGCATCAGAGCTGATGCAAAGAACTAGTGAAGGTCATTCAAATAGTTTTCCACCATGAAAGTCTCTCAGGTCAAACTGATAGGAGCATAGCATCGATGCTTCAGAAACAAACCTTGATCAATACCATGTGCTATGGAGTGGAAGGGACTACCACAAATAAAGAAAAGCAGTGGCCATAATACATTTTTAAAATGCGTTGGTTTTGTTTGTGTTTTGTTTTTTTAAAATTTAGTTTTATTCCTTTAACTTATTTACTTTACATCCTGCTCACTTCACTCCCCCCCCCACTCCCAGTCACCCCCTCTCACAATCCTTCCCCAATCAATTCCTGATTCACCCTCTCTGAGTGGGTGGGGTCCCCATGGTATCCTCTCATCTTGGTACTTCAAGTTTGCCAGACTAGATGCTTCCTCTCGCACTGAGACTAGACAAGGCATCCCAGCTAGAAGACCTTCCCACGTGCAGGCAACAGCTTTGGGGAGTCCCCATTCCAGTTGTTCAGGACTCACATGAAGATCAGGCTACATATCTGCTACATATATGCGGGAAGCTTAGGTCCAGCCTGTGTATGTTCCTTGGTTCAGACTCTGTGAAGCCAAGGGTCGAGGTTAGTTGACTCTGTTGGTCTTCCTGTAGAGTTCCTACTGCTTCGGGACCCACAGTCTCTGTGTCAGTCTGTCTATGTCTCTCCCTCTCAGCAGAATCTAAAAATGCTGGAAGAGGTTTATTTCAGAAGAAAAATAAGATTCCATAGGCCCTTAAAATTCCATAGGGAAAATAACCTTTAGGTGGGTAACTTTAAAGCAAAGAACTCTTGTTTCCTGTGAAGCTGAATAAGACCAAAAACCTAAAATATCAAAAAGGTCATTCTTGCTTCTAAGTGCAGACATCTGTGATCTAAGAAGCCGTGACAAAACCCATGTGGGTCTTGTCCTTTTGCTCATCTCACTATTAACTGTAGGCAACTGCTCGAGATCTAGAAGCCAGTGGTAGAAGAAAAATCATGGCCTGTTTATTCCAAAGAAGCACACTCTTGAAACCAAGGAATGAGCTGTCTGTCCCCAGACAGAAGACAGGATGGGAGACATAAAGCCAGGTGTGTGCATGTTAGCACACAGGTTAGAGAAGAACTGGAACTCTGTTTTAATAAAGGTAGTTACTCCCCAGCTTCTCAAAAGTGCGAAGAGAAAAGACTGCCAACTTCTTACATTCTGTTAAGCAAGAAACCTTGGAATACAGCTCAGGTAGTGTGTCTGAATTTTCAGAAATCATTCAGGGTTTCAAGAAAAAAATATGTCCTGGAAAGTCCTGAAAAAAATATGGAAAAGCCTAATTTCATTAGACTCCACAGTGATCATGGAGATTTATGGGTAATGTAATGGTTTTAATGGATTAACTAAGAATCATGAAGAAATGAGATGGTGGGAAACAGAGAGCTTTCTGGTCCAGGCCGCTATTAATCCAATTGTCACTATTTCTGAAGAAAGCCACTCATCATCATAATTTGATTTTAATATTACATTACCCAATTCTACTCAAATCATATGGTAAATGCTTAAATTTTGCTTGCAAAGGAAGGATCAAAATCTAAATAAGATTAATACTTTAAAATAGAAAACAAACTAGAGCTTATTGAATCTTTATTAAACTAATTCAGTCACAGTTTTGTATTTATCTTGCTGTGTACACATGTGTGTGAATATAATGAATATGTATATACCTATATACACCGACATACATAAGCATTATATACTGTATAATTAGTAAAGTATATACTTATCTATTACTAGCTGGTATATAAAACACATTATTAAAGAGCATATAATTAATGGAGCCAGCAAATGAATAAATTATTAGCTTAAGGAAATAAAAGAAAACAAGGAAATATAATTATATCACATCATATTGTTACTAAAGTTATAATTGCATAAAGGTATATGTACACACATTCATATGTAATTATTTATAGATATATTAGACTAATAAGTTTTTACTTTTAGTGGATCATATAAAAGTTTAGTCATTAAATTGCACATCTCAGATTTAAAAAAAAAAAAAAAATTAGTAAGAAAAGGACGAATGGGAATCAGTAGCATTGCCCAGCACGCACACACAAGGCTGTGGATTCCATCCCAAGCACTACAAAAAGAGAGAAAGAAAGTTTAACAGGCCATACGTAACGGCACGTATCTGTAACTTCTCACTATAGTACTCAGAAGGCTGAAAGAGGAGGCTCATCAAGAGTTGTAAGGAAAGAAGGGATAGTGAAAGTTCTGGGAGAGATGAAGTCTAGGGATGAAGAGGGGGGGAGAGAGGAGGGGAGAGATAAAAGAAGGGAGGGAGGGAAGGAGGGAGGGAGGGAGGGAGGGACGGAAAATAAAAGGAAAAAAGTAGCAATGAGATTTTTTAAATGGAGAGAAATGGACAACTGCTACCAATATCATTAGACTCCCAAAAGCCAGATCCCCATCTGATAATGGAAGAATTCAAAATCAACACTGCTCAGCACTGAAGTATCTTTAAACCCCTCAGACCACCACCATGTAGCACAGAAACAAACAAAACAAGGGAGTGCTAGTGAAGGATGTTATAAAACACATGTTTATACACTTATCCATCGCTCCATCGCAGGCTACCAATTCATCACTGCTCAGGCAAAGATCTCCTCTCTGAGAAAGATAAACACGTCACCTGTGAGGCCCAGCCATAACTGAAGGCAGGACAATAAGCAGGAAATGAAAGAAGCAAGCAAACAGGTGTAATAGAAAGCAAACAGGAGGCATCTTCCTCTATTCACCCCAGAACACTGTGGCTAGAGGCACACTGGTCATCTCTAGGAACCCAAGATACAGCCGAAGTAAAAACTCTCAAATAAACATCCTGGTGGTTTCCCTAGAACAACTCAGCCAGATTCCAAATCAACAAACCTCGTCCATGAGTTGAATATTTCCAAATGGAGTTTGATCTCCTTATTCTTAAACATGCACATAGAATCAATAGAGCCTGGGAATTGAGAACAGCCTCTAACACAGAAGTTTTGTTTTTTTTTTTAAAAAAGCAAAACAAATAGAAAAAGGCAATTTAGAAGAAAACAGCGCAAGCAAGCAGAGAAATCCAAACGATTTCCACTACACTGTCCTTGACAGACTCCACAAGCAAAACCTTGTGTTATGTGAAAAAATATGAAGCATATCACAAGACAAGAATTCAGAGAATTAAAACAAGTGCTATTGAAAATAGGATTAGGGCAGCAGAAATAAGGTACACAATGAAAATGTTGAAAAATAAAAGAATCTCTCCCAAAGTAGAGGAAAATAGATAACAGAAATAAAAGTTTGTGTGTTGGGGAGGGGGGAGGGGGTGGGGCGGAGGGAGAGATAAGAGCTGGCCTGGAAACCAGCTGACAAGGACTTGGGGGGAAGAACTAAATCGGTTACAGCACTAGACAGATACCATTTAGAAATACGAGCCACCTGTAATTTGAAGAAACAGAAAAAAATATAGTTTCCCTGAGCTGGAGAGATGGTTCAGCATTTAACAGCACACAATGTTCTACCAGAGGACCCCAGGTCAGATTGCTCTAAGAACCTCCCTTTGGTGTCCTGACATTTGGCATTAGTAACCTGCTCATCCCTCCACACTGCTTCACTCCAGCGGTTTCCACAACTCAGCTGAGATAGCACATTCCTCAAGATGGTCTGCTCTGGTCTCTAGGGTTGAAGACTCCCTCTGTGTTCCCACATATTGCTATCCGTGTACCATTCACTGAAGACAGTGCCCCAAATTACTTGTTTTGTCTCTTTCATTTGGAAACAGGCTCTTGATTAGAATGACTCTATCCTATTTATAATTGTATCCTTGGCAACCAGTCCAGTAAGCATCATTCCATAAACATTTCACTAATAAGTGCATTTGTTCATTAATCTGAGTAGCATTTATTTAGCACCTGCAGGGCACAAGGCATCTTTTTGGGCATCAGAAGCACGATGGCAAAGAGAGCAGACAAGCTGCTTGTGTAGAGCTTGCATTTCTAGAGGAAGGGACGGAAGATGCAAGCCAATCAAGCTGCAAAACAAAATTGTCCTGATTCTCTTTTCAGCTGGTGTGATAAATAAATACCGTGACCAAGATCAACTTGGAAAAGAGGAGGGGGGGGGATTTATTCACTTTTTTTACATTTCCACATTTTCAGGTCGCAATCTGGCCTTGAAAGAAGTCAGGGAAGAAACTTAAGGCAGGAATCTGGAGGTAGGAACCAGAACATGAAACATGGAGCAGTGCTGCTCACTGACTGGCTTCCTCTGGATAGTTTAGTTACCTATCTTATGTACCCCAGGCTCATCTGTCTAGAGATGGCACCACCCATGGTAGGCTGGTGTATCCTACATCAATTAGCACGTAGGGAAATGACTCACAGGCATGACCACCAGCCAGTCTTATCTGGGCAGTTCTTATATTCAAGTGACCCTTGGTTTCTGTGACATTGACAGCTGGAGTTAAGGATGACACAGGTGCTTAGTGTCACAAAGCAGCGTAAATCAAAACAAGAGACACAGAAAGGGAGAGGAGAAGACAGAAAGAATGTAAGATTGGAGATTATGGTGACCAAGCAGAGCCTATCAGCAGGGCCCAGGGAAGGGAACTAGGTACTAGATGCACTCAGCAGGCATGTCATTAAGTGGGTAAATCTTTCCGCTAAATCATTCCAACCCTCTAGAGCCTCCTTTCCTTCTACTAAACCTAAAGACTGTACACCAAACCCAAAACCACCACGAAGCTCGTACTCTGCGTTTCAAGCCCTGTACTCTGCGCTCAGGTGGGCACATTTTCTTTCTAAGGCACACAGCGTCACCGCTGAGTGGTGCCTTGACAGATATAATCCACCCAAAGGGGCTGTGTGGCTAATTAATACCGTTGGGCTGAGCGTGATCTGGCATGTAACACAGTTCAGATACTCCAGACAACGTGTTCTTCAGAGCTGGCTTTAGAAGGCTCACAGTCCTGTTTTGACTTCGGGGGAAAATCAGGGCTTTAAGTTGGAAAGTGCATCTGATTCTATTTAGTCATTTTCGGCTGATGAGAACTGATTAAATAGACGGGTCATGGAGAATCTGAGTCACCTTACATCTCTTGCTGCTGACCTTTTATAAAGTAAGTTAATATACACATCCTAGATGCTGAATGTGGGTAGCAATCAGCCAACATGGTGCCTGTGAGACAGGAATGGCCGCAAGACAGAAGACAGAATGACTCCTGATTTCTTAGCTTCTCTCCTGCTCAAAGCATGGCAGGTGCTCTACCCCAGCTTCCTGCTGTCCTGCACCTTAAGTACCGGCAATCCTTCATGCAAGATGATGACAGTGATAACCCACCATAGCAAATCAGGAATTCCAACTTCTCCCTTGGTCATGGAGCAAACTGTTCTCCTTTGATGACCAGTGTTGACTCTTTTCTGATGACTAGCCCAAGCCCCAACAGCTTTGCCAGTATCCTCAGCCAGTTTTATTTCTACGCCAGCTGTACTCCACCTGTGGGTTGCAACCCCTTTGGCCAACCTCTATCTCCAGAAATATTTGCATTACAATCCATAACCATAGCAAAATTACAGTCATGAGATAGAAACTAAAATAATTTTATGGTCCAGGGTCACCACGCCATGAGGAACTGTATTAAAGGGTCACAGCATTAGGAAGGTTGAGAAACAATGTTCTACATTCTCTATCAAAGGCAAGCACCCAACCTAAAATATGACTGGGACATGGATGCCTGGCCCCTGGGAGATAGCAGAATCATTAGGAACTCACGAATAACAAATGCCCAGGCCCTCTGCAGAAGGACCATGAACTGACTTCTGTACCCAAGTTCTTCCTATAGCATCCACTTCACTGAAAGCAACACAATGTTAAATTTCAACCACCTCTTTATAATATTTCTTACATTAAAGATTACCAACTTGTAATTTATTGCCACATCTTTCATTCATATATATATATATATATATATATATATATATATATATATATACACACACACACACACACACACACACACACACACACACACACACATATACATACTGAACTAGATTAAAAACAAAATAGTTTAAGTGGCAGCTATCAGTAATTGAGTGTCAGTTGAAATGCTGTCATCAAATCCTCAAAACTAACCATGAAGGTAATTTTATTCATTTCTCTTTAGGGTTGAATAGAAGTCCAGTCATGTATAGGACGCTCCCAAGGTCACAGAGAGCTAGGTGGTTGTACAGCCAATAGGCAAACCTCACGTCTGTTTGATTTCCAGAGTAAGTCTATTTATTGGGTCTGCAAAGAGACAACAGACAGAAAGTTATTTTTTAAAATTATTTCAACCACAGCATTGTATCTATATAGACTAGCATTCACCTGTAATTTTTTTATGGTTATTTTTAAAATTTCTCCATCTTTAGGGCCAGTGAGATGGTTGAGTGATCACTCAAGCCTGATGATCTGAGCATCATCCTTTGAAAGAACTGACGTCCACAAATTTTCTATCAATCTCCACAGTGTGTCCTGCCTTCCCCAGCACAAAGCAAATGCATGTAATACAAATTTAAAAATAGTTTCTACAACTCTAATCACTTTTCCAATATACCACTGAGTTCACCCTCCTCAGACAATACAATACTGCGTCTGAGCTCTGAACACCATGTTCGCTGGACCAGAGAGTAGGAAACAGAGGGCAATTGTTTACTCTGCTTCCCTTTCAACAGCACATGAAGGGTTCCACGCAGGAAAGCATGTCATTTCATGCCAACATTATTTCGAAATGTCATCATGCTAACACCTAAGAGAAGGTGTTAGTGAGGCTGTCTGCCATCAGGAGAGACGGCGAAGCCCAGACAAGGGCTATTTGCAGAGCTTTTAATAAAACTACAGAACACAGAACTGCTGGGAGATGTGCATTAGCACAGGATGCCATCGGAGCTGTCAGAGCAAAGGGAGGCAGGCGACAACAGTTCATGCCCTGTGGCAGAACTGACCTCAAACTCCAGCTCTGCCTCCCCTTGTTGCTGGGGAAATAATGCAAATTCTGGGACTCTTACAGCTTTGTTTCCCAGGTGTGAAGCCCTGCAATACTGATTCTATAGGACTGATATGAGATCAACATGAATTAGTACATATGATAAAGACAAGAATTTTTTTTTTTTTTTTACAAATACCAGAACTGAATTAGCTACTTAGTTAAAAAAAAAAAAAAAAAAATCATTAGGCCTTACAAACTTTAGGAAGGATCACAAGGACAACACCTGCCAAAGCCACTGTTAATACAGTCAAGTGCATATTGTTTTGTAGCAGATACTTCCAGATACTTTACTTGTGTCTATACATACTCTGTCATGTCAAGCCATGGCCACCAGAGAATTAAGAATTCCTCCTTTCAAAATACTTCCTGTTTTAGTCACAAAGCTAAGAAATGTTTGTTTGGTTTTTTTGGTTGTTGTTGTTGTTGTTGTTGTTGTTTGTTTTTTGGTTTACTTATATTAACCTGAAAATTCTCTGAAGTCCACTTTAGCAGTATCAGTTATGGGTTCTATCTCCTGGAGCAGGCATTGAATCTGATCAATAAATGGCCAAGGCGCTTAGATAGGTCATGAAACGTAACGGAAATCCTACTACTGTTACTCTGTAAAGAAGTATAAAATGACTCCCAATGAATGAACTATTATTATAGTGAGAGATCAGGGCCTCACCCAGCCTTCATCAATGAGGCTTCTTCTTCCAGTATACAGCAATTAACACAGAGGTCCATAACCGGACCATGTGCAGAGATGGAGACATGGAGCACTCAGGTCTAAATGGGATGTCTTTATCAGACCCTGTTCCTCAAGGCTCAGGGATTTAGGTAGAAGAAACAGAAGAAAGATTGTTTAAAAAACAAAACAAACAAAAAAACAAACAAACAAAAAAAAAACATCAGAGATGGTGAATGATTGCCCAGGAAACCCAGTCTTCCAGACACAACAGTACTGATAAGCCTATGAACTCACAGAGAATGTGACAACACACACAAACCCTGCCCAAGTTCAAGCCAGATAAAATCCAAGCAACTGATAAGGAAAAGTGACACAAAGTCCCACCCCTAACCTAGAAGTCATTTGCAAATGATGGTTGCTTGGGAAGGGACCATCCATCAGTGTTCTCCAATAGAACGACACCAGCTGTATCAACCACCCTCCAATGCAGATCCTCTTGCCCCAAGGCCAACACAGAATGGACCCCATGTTATCTCCATACTTTCTGTTTTGATATTTTTTTTCTTCTATGTTTTGTTTTGATCTGGCAGGGGGCGGGATTTTTGAGGAGGGAAGAGAGAGAACATGCAGTTTGAATGAGTAAGAAGGTGGGGAGAGGAAAAATACAATCAAAATACATAGAAATCTTAAATGATGTCAGCGTCACTGGCCATAGTTCATGAACAAAAAAGTGAGAAAGCCAGGCATTCAGGAAAGTGCCCACATGGATGGATGAAAGATCCAAGCTCAACCTTTCTGCTTTGAAATACTATGCTGACCTAACCCCTCATTTCCTTGGAGACTACAGTCATGCCAACTGTGGAGCTTTTGAGGAAAGTTGAGCTTCCCAGCTGGAAAGGGATTAGCACCTTATTATTTCTGAAAAGAAAAAGTCAATAGCAGAGAGGAGCTTTGCAGAGCCTGCAGTTAGACTGACAAAGGCCTTCATTCTGCACAGCTGGCCTGTGCACTGGGCCTTTCTCTCATTCCCTCAGACCTAGGCCTGGATAGTGTGTAAATAACTTTAGAAATTGTAAATTCCTAGTTCCAGGAAGCTGTGATAAAACATGACTGACAGCAGAGCCCATCTCTCATGCGAGGTGTCTCAGATTGTGAGTCTTTTCTCCAGGTTGGAATGCCCAAGGCTGGAGAAAGCATCTTTCAGAGGAACTTAAATGATCGTCACTTTAAAAAAAAATTAAAGATCCAAATTATGAAACCTCCCTGCATCTGACCTGCTGCCTCTCATCTGTCACTTCACTGGGGACACAACAGATCTACATCCCTCTTTGTCCGCCATTCTAGAAAAATAGGATCAGGTGGCAGAGATGGAGAAAATCAATTTCTGGTCTTCAGTCTTATATATACAACTTCTGTTACAGCCTGCAGTAAAGTGTAGATCACAAATTAACAAAGGGAAACTTGGCCACTAAAGCCAAATCTCTCCACAGTGAGAAGAGGGTTGAAATCTGATGCCTTCAAGTTTCTCTAATGACTGACTTGGCTCAGCCAGATCAACACCTTACAGAAAAAAATAGCTGACATCATCAAGTCCAAATCCAGGGTCATAACCTGTACTTCCCATGTACTGCCAAAGAATACCAGGAGAATAGTGAAAATAACTGAAACATTCACTGGTACCTATATCAGAAATATATAGCAAAAGCATAGAAATCTAAGTAAGATCATCCTGTTAGGCAAATAGCAATTAAAACTTCCCAGCATTTCTAATTTTTTTTTTTTTTAAAAAAGCAAATCAATGATTGTTTACTGTTAAGGTCGATAGGAATCTGACAAGGTTTTAGAAATGAGGAAGGCTTAACCACTCAACCAAACACTAGTAGTGATTTTAAAGTGCTATTGGACATAGTAGATTCTGATTTGACATGATATTGAAGACAAGATGCCTAAAGTGAAAGCAATGTCTTCAGGGTTTTTATTGGAGAGATATAAAGCACATGCTGTTTTAAATTTTTTCTTCTTATATTTTTGGTTGTGAGCCTAGCCTTTAATGGCTAAGCCATCTCTCCAGCCACTATTGCATATGCCAGCAAGATCTTGCTTAAAGAACACTGATATAGGTATCTCTGTGAGGCTATGCCAATGCCTGGCAAATATAGAAGTGGATACCCACAGTCATCTATATGCCAGAACACAGAGACCTCAATGGAGGAGCTAGAGAAATTACCCAAGGAACTGAAGGGGTCTGCAACCCTATAAGTGGAACAACAATATGAACTAATCAGTACCCCCCAGAGCTTGTGTCTCTAGCTGCATATATAGCAGAAGATGGCATATTCAGCCGTCATTGGGAAGAGCAGCCCCTTGGTCTTGCAAACTGTATATGCCCCAGACAGGGGAATGCCAGGGCCAAGAAGTGGGAGTGGGTGGGCAGGGGAGGAGGGTGGGGGGAGGGTATAGGGGACATTCGGGATAGCATTTGAAATGTAAATGAAGAAAATATCTAATAAAATAAGTTTAAAAAAAGAAAGAATACTTCTGGACCTCATTTTTGTAAAAAAATTTTTTTCTTCTTATATCTGAAGCAAATCATATTGTAGATAATTATATAATTACAGTCCCTTAGGAAGCCCTATGTTTGAGCGTATAAGGCAAATATTTTTTCTTCTTCTGTATTACATTTCAGTTCTGAAAAGCCCCAAAGAGCTCAGACATCTACTGTCACAAGACTGCACAAAGGAGGTGTTTTGCTCTATAAAGAAAGCCCAGACGACGAATGACATCAGAGCCTCAGAGCGCATCAGGCATATTGGGAAATGTTGATAACCTCAAAGGCAGGAAAAGCTGCTAAGTACCACTGTCAAAAGCCATCCTGGTAGCTAAATATTTCTAGGTCACAGCAAGGCTGCTACTCCCACAGCACTGGCGGACAACAGTGGTGTATGCTCAACATGGGGCGCACACCTAAAGAATTTTTGAGAGCTGAATGAGCTATACACTCTGATGTGACTCCCTCCTGTTTCATTAGCATGACCCTCGGGACAGTTCAGCTTAGCTTACTGGACATTCTTACTGCTCTGCCAAAGAGAAAAGCATGTTAAAAAAATAGCTACAATTTAGATTCTAAATCTCATCTCTCTCATAGTAAAGGTCTTTGACAATACTGTTTCTTTAAATTAGTGACAGGGCAGAGGTATCTGTACCTTAGGTAGGCAATCTGGAACCACACTTCATTATAGAATAATTTTGAGGACACCCTGAAAGTTCAGGCCAAAGGATTGGTGATATTTCTGTACCTATCTCTGTTAGTTCATCTAAGATCCATCACTTCTCATCCTTTATTTTTTACCTTATCTCCCTCTAAAACCATTTTACATAAAAAAAAAATAATCTTCTGGAAATGACATTCACCCACCTGTCAGTCAGTATTTTCAATTCTCTCTCAAACAAATAAACACAAACAAACAAACGAAAAACCAAACTAAACAGTTCCTGATAGTGCAGATTTATTCACTAGGGGCTTAAATACTTTCCCCCCACTTTTCAAAGGCATGTGGATGGCATGCAACAACAGCAGCAGCAGCAGCAGCAACAACAACAACAACAACAAAAGGCACAACAACAACAACAACAACAACAACAAAAGGCATGACAACAACAAAAGGCACAACAACAACAACAACAAAAGGCATGAGCTCCTTATGAGGCCGACAGAGATTCTAATCTAATTGTTATCTGTATATCTTGGTTAAGAGATTCACCCTCTCTGAGACGCCTTTTTCTTCTTTAAAAAATTATGGTAAAAAGTAAATCTCAAACGGCTACTGAGGGCTAGACTGTCTGAATTGTCATGATTGTAATTATTGCTAATATTTATTACATACTATGTATCAAATATTTCACAAACACACACACACACACACACACACACACACACACAGAGAAACACACACACAAATTGACTTATAATGGTTTAGACATGAAATATCTCCCCCAAAGACTTATATGTCAGGTACTAATTTCTGCAATGAAGGACACTGTTGATGCATTCCCAGGTGACTAGGTTATTAGGAGGTAGGACCTAGCTGGATGAAGCAGACCCCTGAGGTATATGGCACTGGAGGGTAGGTATGACTTGGTCCAAGCCCTTCCCTGGCCTCTTGGGTTCTTGGTCACTATGAGGTGAGAAGTTCTGCTCTACTCCATGCTTCTCCATTGGAGCATGTTCCTCGGCCAGGAACAAGACAACCGTGTGACCACTGACTCAAACAGTAACACCAAAATCCTACACTACTTTTCTCAGGTATACTTTTACAGCAAAGAAAAACTGATTGACACAGAAACTATCCAACCTCCCAGAAGATGAGAACTAGAATCGCTGATTTGTCTAGACAGAAAGTGAGTCAAGGAGATTTTTAGTAGCTAGGAGGGTCGGGGAGGAAACTTCAAAATTGGTCTGCCAGCATTCAACTCTCCCTCCATGCTCTTGGACATAAAGAAGCTGTGTGTAAGTGCTATCTCATGTCTTTCCCTTCCTATTGATACCCACGCCCAACTAGTTCGACAGCACGAAGATCATGAAAACAATTTAACAACTTGTGAGGAAGCAACATAACATAAATGTTGTAGATGAAGGTTTATAAAATATGCAGGGCTAAAAAGGATCCCCTAAATTGAACAAAACAAAAAACCTCCAAAGAAGTAATGTTAGCACCAGGACACTCCAAGGCGTGGCCCAACCTTGTGACACTAGACCTGCGTTGCCAGGACAACGACCCTCAATCCCACAACTCACCTGGCTTAGTCCCCACCCTCATTGGTGTGATGTCATTCTCNGTATAAATTAGGAGATCACCCCCTCCTCTTNCTCTTCTCCTCCTCTCTTCGCCCCGCTCTCTTCTCTTCTTCTTTTCCCCCCTTCCCCCTCCACTCTCTCTTCTCTACTCTTCTACCCACTTTGCCGCTCCCCATCCCTGCTTAATAAACCTCTCACGTGGAATCACCTTGGCGTGGTCTGCTGTTTGGTTTATCCGCTCAAATCATATATATATTAATATTGCTTAATAATGCTAATTCATAAAAAGTAGACAGGAGGTCTATTCTCCAATTTAACCAGCTACCATGTAATCTCATCCAAAGATATTTTACACAGAATAATATATGCCACTCACGATAGCTGCTAGTCCCACTCCTGTAAAAGGAATATATAGCAGAACATAAGCACTTTTGTTTGTTGTCCACTTAACAAGGCATGACAAAATGGACAGGAAAGACAACCCCGCAAACTCAGCATCTAGTATAGATTAGGCAAAGTTAATGCTCCAATTAAGTATCTGTAGGACCCTGATAATCATAGCAAGTTTCTACACACTAAGACCAAGGATACAAGATTGGTTATCCTCACTGGGCAGTCCTGCACAGCATCAGCAATACCTGAAGCAATAGCTGATTCCCATGTGAATAAGAAGAGGTGATGCAAGCAGACTAACACACAAGCAGAGTGGTAAACCCTTGAGGAGCTGACCCTCAAGGCCAGGAAGTCATTCTTAGAATAAAGACAGAAAAAAAAAAAAAAGTCCATGTTCAGTAAGTCTTTCTTGGAATCTTCCAGATTAACAGACTGGAGGGTACTGGGAATTTTGACACTAATGATAACACAGGTTTTATCTGTACATTAGACTTCAGGAAGATTTAAAAACACTGCTAAGGCTATAAGTGGTATGGAACAGGGCTGCAATAGACTGAAATTTTAAAAGTTTCATAGAAGATACCAATATGCCTCATGTAGTTAGTCTCTGAAGAAACACTACTGAAAGTCTTTTACCAGGAATATACTGTACATCGATAAAGAATGTATAATGCTATTGTAAATTAAATTACATTTATCTTTTAGTGAGAACAGGACAGTAGCAAGAGTGGAGGAGGTGGAGGAGGAGGAGGAGGAGAAGGAAGAGGAGGAAGAGGAAAGAGCTCCCATCAAATTACAAGTTAGACTATATAGACAGGCCTTTGTACATACACAGAGTCTCTTATCCAATTAGTACTTGCCTCAGTGGATAAGATGATAAGATATACAACTTTTGCTCAAAAGAAGTCCCCCCCTCCACAGAGGCAAAGGGGAACCTAATTAAAACTTGACCCAGTGAGTAAACATATATATTCAGGATGTAGTGGGAGTTGGAAGGAAAGACACCTAAGATCAGTATGAACAGTTATGAAGCTGTAAAATAAATTCAAGATAAAGTAGAGTCTGAGCTACTTTATCAAGTTGCAGGAATATCAAAGCCAGGAAGGCAGGGGATCACTGCCACTTCAGGAATCTTGAGTTGTGTTTCTATAACACAAGTTGGAACAAGGGCAGCACCGGGGACTTGAAGACTGCCAAAATCAGAAAGGACTGGTGCAGGAGTTTCAATTTCACCTCGAAATCAAGTATGTATCACAATCAAACTCTTAAAAAACGGAAATGCCATGGTTAGGTTTATGTGCTAGGGGGACATCAGTTTCCTAGGAGGATAAAAGAGAAGCAAGTGGGAAACCTCTTTGGAGGATGCTCAGCAAGCCTCATGAACAATTCCGAACAGTGGAGAGATGGCTGGTGAGGTTATATAGTTAGCTATAGAAATGATTTTGGTGCTCTGGCTCCTCTTTAGAGCACATGAATCCTTTATCTTTTGAGAAATGATTCTGAGCTGGTGTAAGAAGGTTTTTACCATCTTCATTAGCCCAGAAACTTCAAATTCTCAAACTTTTGGAACCATTAAATGGTTTTAATACATGCCAAAAAGTATTTGTAGATTCAATACATATTCCAGATTTCTTAAATGAATGAGTGTTGAGAATATCATTACAGGACAAAGATGTAACCAACGCAGAGCATTTTAATGGGTAAAGAAATGAATGTACACACCATTAAAGGCCACAGGCAATGTAAAAATGGCATTTTACTTTTATGTATAACTTTCAATCTAGCAAGTCAGAATTAATGACCTGAACAGCCATGGTTGACATGTGGATCTGCTGAATGCAGATAGAAGACAAATTTCCCATAAAGGACAAAAGTCAAGAGTTCCCTACTAAGTAAAAACAATCATTTGGTAGAGTAGAAAAATCCACTGAGTAGACAGAGAGACAGGCTGACTGACACATAAATTATCAAATAGCAAGGGTCAGTGAGATGGCTCGGAAGGTGACCAAATTTCAATTCCCCCTATTCCCTATCAGAAGGAAGGAACTGATCCCCAACAGTTGTTCTCTGACCTCCTCACATGCATCATGAAATGCGCGCACACACACACACACACACACACACACACACACACACACACACGCAAATCAATAAGATATAACTGTTAAAACACACTAAAAATGCATTCATAAATTAATCATCTTAAAGGCTCAATGATCCTATTTAAAGAAAACAAATCTTGGTATGCCATTAGCTTGTCCAGAAAAGAATGCATTTGGCAGCCCCCAGGGACGTACGTAGTTCGTGTTCGACAGGGATTTGCACTCACTGCTTCAACTGCATACACCCACCCCCAATGCTCCAGTTGGTTGTATGCTGGCAGCACAAAGCAAAGGAAGTCACAGGCCCTGTCCCCTTGCCCGTGTGGGCCACCAACAGATCACACAGCACCGGCCAGACCCTGGAACGAACTCCTGGCAAATCTAGTTCCTAGGTTCAGACTACCCCTTGCAAACCTGGAGGTGACTGCTATATCCCCCAACGCAGTGCTTCTCAAATGGAGGTGGCCAACTTCTTCTTGAGCAAGGAAAACTAGCTGGAAGACAGGGGAATACCCACCAAAAGGAGCATCAGAAAGCCTGGGCTCCAAACCTGAAGGGTTTTGATGTGGAGGAAGTCAAGATCCTCAGGCTCAGTGGAAAAACCTCAGAATGCCCCAGAAGGCTACCAGAACAGACTGATGGTACTCTACAGTCAGAAATCACGCCTGGCTCCAGCTGGAAAGCTTGCAGCAGATACATTCCTTCCCTACCAGACAGGAGTCTTTATGTCCCTAAAATCCAGAGTGACTATTACCTGAATCTTGTAGATTGGAGCTCTGGAAATGTATTGGCTGTGGCACTGGACAACAGTGTGTACTTATGGAATGCTGGTTCCAGTGACATCCTGCAGCTGTTACAAATGGAGCAGCCTGGGGAATTACATATCCTCGGTGGCCTGAATCAAGAAAGGCAACTACCTAGCTGTGGGCACCAGCAATGCTGAGGTGCAGTTATGGGATGTGCAGCAGCAGAAATGTCTTCGAAACATGACCAGTCACTCTGCTCCAGTAAGCTCCCTCAGTTGGAACAGCTATATCCTGTAGTGGTTCATAGTCTGGCCACATCCACTACTATGATGTTTGGGAACACCATGTGGCCATAGCCAGGAAGTATGTGAGCTGCACTGGGTCCCAGATGGACAACATCTTGGCAAGTGGTGGCAATGATAACGTTGTCAAAGTGTGGCCTAGTGGTCCTGGAGAAAGTGACTGGTTCCCCTGCAAGCATTCACTCAACATCAAGGGGCTGTGAAGGCTGTTGCATAGTATCAGTGACCGGATACACTTGCATTTGGGGCCTGTCTGAGTGCTATGGATACGCATTCCCAGGTGTGCTCCATCCACTGCTCTCCCCACTATAAGGAGCTTATCTCAGGTCATGGCTTTGCCCAGAACCAGCTGGTTATTTGGAAGTACCCAACCATGGCCAAGGTGGCTGAGCTCAAAGGTCACACAGCCCAGGTCCTGAGTCCTACAATGAGTCCGGATGGGGCCACAGTGGCATCAGCAGTAACCGATGAGACTCTATGGTTGTAGCACTGCTTTGAGTTGGATCCTGTCCTTTGGCGGGAGTGGGGGTAAAAGCCAGTATAGATAACAGTAGCCTTATCCACCAAGGCAGCTACTGAAAACAAACCCATTTCCCTTCTTAATTTTTGTTTATTTGTTTAGGTTTTTTTTTCTAATAAAGTTCATATTTTCCTTTAAAAAAAAAAAAAGAAAACAAATTTTTATTGAAAGAGTCAAAGCTTGGGAATTTGGGGGGGGGGGGAGTATGCATTTCAAGATAAAAACCTAAATGGCAATTCTTCGATGTACACTTACTGCAAACCCAGTAACTCAATCATTCCCTACACCTACACAAGCCACAGGAACCTTCTTGAAGCTGCAAGAGAACGGAGGAAAATCTGAAGCTCTTGGCTGTAAAGAATTGTTTCAGGTAGAGGAAATGGCAGTCCACTGGTTGTTTTAAATGCCAAACACCTGTGCAAAACCAAAGAGATCTCAAAGAAAATGAAAATGCAAGCAAATCCAAGAAAAATAACACCAAATGAAGTGGGGGCTAAAAGTGCTACAACAGAAGAAATTTCAATAAAGTAAAGGACAGACGACAGGAATCACTCACACGCCTGATCGGTCCAGGAGCAGGCGAAAAGTCCCCTAAGTCAGTAAGCTACATTTGTTCCTTGAAATTCAAGGTGTTAGAATTATTATGCTCAATTACTGGTAAGCACAGAAACTGGGTGGGCAATACTGAAAGGCTGGTTGGCTTGAAGCCTCCACATCATTTACAGTACTTAAACAAGCAATTCCTAATGTGTAAGAATGAATCCCAATAAAACAAATGATTCACAAAATCAATGTTCGCTTACTTAGTGTCTTAATTACAGAACTGAATGTTCTGCACTACATTGGTGATAATAAAAATGAAAATATTTGAATCATATTCAGCCCAATGCGCAAGATAAGCACAGATATCTTTGAGAATGAACATTTATACTATGAAAGGAAAAACTGTGGAATCTGAGGAGGACTAGCCCCCAGGTCAGAAGTTATAGAAAACGTTTGCACACATCTTCCACGTTGTCAAGTGAGCAAGCATTAGTTTTTCAGGAATTACCTCAATATCAACATAGAATTGGCGTATAAAATACGTTGTCCTGTTTGCAGCAAACCGTACTTCCCCTTCTTGGCTCACATTATCCTCAAGGCTTCCCTTACGCCTCCTTCCACGTTCTACTGGAGCAGTAGACATCTCCTGCCCAACACTCTGATCTTCCTTATGCATTTGTCTGGATGCTAGGTGGACCATAGATTTACACTTCC
Source organism: Mus pahari (assembly GCF_900095145.1). Taxonomy (NCBI): domain Eukaryota; kingdom Metazoa; phylum Chordata; class Mammalia; order Rodentia; family Muridae; genus Mus; species Mus pahari. The sequence goes on from NC_034591.1 coordinate 43,630,102, forward strand.
TTAGTTTTCAACTTGTGCAGACCTGGTATATTATAGGTCAAAGACTTTTTGCTTTTTCACTTTTTTTTCAATTTCCCTTTATTGTTTAAAACATCATACATGTATATAATTAAACCTGATCATACTAACCCTAGTCCTGACCACCAACTCCCACCATCTTCTCCCAACACTCTCTACCACCAACTTCATGTCTCCTTCTTTTCTTTGAATCCCACCGTGTCCAGTTGGTTACACATATACGCACATGGCTGTGGGACCACGAACTGCACCAGGGGAGTCTACCAGTGACCATATCTTCAAAAAAGAACAATTCTTCCTTCTCCAGCAACTATCCGCTGCCAAGAGCTCCTTAGTTATGGGTGAGGCTTGGAGACTGTCTACCCCAACTTTGCTGGGGTTTGGGTGCCTCTGTCTTGTGCAGGAACTCACAGGTGCTGGGAATTCAGGAGTGTGATAGCCATGCCATGTGCAGAAGACAGCATTTCAAAGCCCTCCTTCCCACCCTCCAGCACTTATATTTGTTAGGTCTCCTCTTCCAGGATATTCCCTGAGCATTGTCACTGTTGGTGCTAATACAAGCATCCCAATACAGATATCCCATTTACAGCTGAGCACTCGGTCATCCATTCTCAGCTCGTTCTTCGTTCTGCCTCTCCTTACTGCAGATAGAAGCTTTTCTCCCATTAGTACTCCAGGTCAATGATTATAGATAAATATCTGAAGGTACTTTAATATGTTAAAAGATTTTATTGAAAGGCTTCAAAAGATGAAATAGCGGGGGAAAAAATCAGTGTAGTCCACAAATATTGAAAGTTTTGTGAGCATTTTAAATTTTAAAAACAGAAAATGACTTTTCAATTTCAAGCACTTAGGTTCAAATTATTCAAAGCTGATTTTTAAGTTCAAACAAGTAATTTGCTGAAATGGATTCAAGTCTTTGTTAAAAACAAAAACAAAATTCCTATGTAGTCTGGAAACATACTAACTGCCAAAAAAGTCATCTCCAACAACAACAAAAAATTGAAGTGTAAAGAGTTACATTTCTTCTTTTCTAAAAATGGGATGATGTGTTAGCACAGCTTATATTTAGCATCAAGAACCAAAATCACTCCAAGGAAAGTTGGCTGTGCCTCTCAAGCTTCTGCCCTGAAAGCTTTGCTCATTTGTTTTGGGGTCCTTCTGATCAAAGCACAGTGTTTCAGACTGTTTACCAGCTTCCCATCAGCCTTTGACAGGGAGCACCTTTAAGAATACACCTTAAAACAAATCAAAAGTCATATGTGATCTCAAAATTACTTAGACAAATGTTTAATTTCTTTTAGATTGTTCATTTCCAATTTTTACTTGAAGTGGACGTAAGGAAGGAAATGAAGGCGATCTTCTCTAAGTGTGTTTACTGAATCTTCCATTGATCCTACTTTATATATTGTCTATGTGTCTCGTAAACTGTACTTTGCATTACTATTTTTAGTTTACACAGTATTTATATTTCCTTTTAATTGAAGACATCCCTCTGTGTATATATTGAATCATGGTTATCCAATATGTACTAATCCCAGATTTGGGAGGCGGATATCAGCCAGATCTCAAAAATAACTAATCTTCCCTGACATGATCTATTAAATTCTGTAAGAGATGTATTAAAAACCTCTCAGCTATGACGCTGAAAAGTTTTCAGATATTAATATGTTTGGCCTCTACTACATTATAAAAGTGTCATGGTAACTGTCCTCATTGTAATGGTACTGCATCTTTTGTCTTGGGGTGAATTTCTAAAATATTTACCAAACGTAATAGCACAAGGAAACACTGGCTCTGCGTACACACTAACTCTTTTGTCCTCGCATTGCTCAATAGTGTTGGAAGTTTTCCCACAGGAAGCAGTACACTACAGAGTTCAGAAAACAGCAACATTCTGAAAGGAAAAAACAAAACAAAACAAAAAAAATAAAATGGATCTGTTCAAACCGTCTCATAGAAAGTAACATACCATCCTCGTTAGGAGACGAAATCTAACATTTTGGATTTTCTTAAAAAGCTTATGTATCACTTTTGCTAGTGCCTAGGATATAATTTTTACACATGTAAGTCCTTTTTTATTTCTTTCTTTCTCCAAGATCCAAAGACAAGTAACACCAGCACCATACCTAAGAAACTTTCTTTTGAGTTGCTGCTCAGGGTTGTGCAAGAGGCTCCCCAAACATTACAGTCTCCTGTTATTGCTATTCCTTTCCCCAGAAGTAGTGGGAGGAGACGTTCTTATTGCTGAAGGCATCATGCGCTTCCCACACAGAGCCCGGAGGCTTGATCTGGGACTGTCTTGAATGTCTCCTCCTCGAGGATGAGCTTTTATGATATCAGAAGGCGGCAAGAAGGTTTCCAAAAGAGGGATGCGCCAACAGTCCTACTCAAATATAATGAATATCTCGTACCAATCACGACAATAGCCGGCATGTCATCACATTCCGAAAAGTGTAGTAGTGTCATGCATACTTGGCAGTAACCAACAGCTCTCTAATAGGATTTAAGACTATTGTCAAGAAGAAAATCGTTGGCTGATACTAGAAACCTAGCCAACTGCCCAAAGCCAGTGAAGTCACAAATCTTGAAGGACAGCCTCCAATTTTCCTAAGCCAGAGTAGCCACCCCCAACAATCTAAACATTTGTCCTTATACCCACATATAAGAATACTCTTCACCCCTCATCAGAGAAACTTCTCTTCACAATAGAGACCATTCAAGAAAACTACAACCAATCAAAATGGAGAGTTGTGGGGCCCAGTCCCAATAGATAGATCTACAAAACAACTCTAGCACCGAAGGCTCTGGGAGCATGTCTGGAGAGAGGGCAGAAGGAAAGTACGAGTCGGAAGATTGAGGAGTTTGCTATGAGACTGTCTCTCCTAGGAATGTCAGGAGCTACATCCATAAAATCCCACCAGCATGCCTGCCTAAATACAAGCTGAACAAGGACAACAACGGGTCTGTCAAAGTGAATGGAAGAAAGCCCTATACCAAGAACCACAGGTGACTAAGGAATGCTGACAGTGGGGAAAAATACTCTTTCTCAGGGAAGAGCACACCAATTGATCATCCAATACAGTATAGTCAGTCTTGAAAACTTACATAAGAGTAACATTATCCAGACAGAGCAGGTCATATTTAGGGATATATATGTATATGCATGTAAGAATAATTCATTAAAAAGAGGCCAATGATTTGACAAAGAGGGCTATATCAGAAGGTTTAGAGGGAGAAAGGCAAGGGGAAAATGATGTAATTATAATCTGATAAGTGAGATAAATAATGTAAAATTTTGTATTTATGGGTGAATTTTTGTGATTATATGCCCTGTGTGTGGCTGCCTTTGGAAGCTACAGTGAACATTAGCTCCCCGGGAGCCGGAACCGGTTGTGAGCCACCTAACATAGATTTGGGAATCGAACTTGGAGATGTAGCCCATATTGTATTTGATACTTCATTAGTTTTGCTCTTCCTTTTCCTTTCAGAATTCCACACACTGTCTTTGGTCATATCCTCACCAACCCTTTCTATATATCCTTTTCCCTATTAACCAAACTTGGGCATTTTTCTTTTTTTGTAAATTCTTAGATATGTGACCTTCTACTGAAGCCCAGTCAACCTACTAGAGTCATAATCTTAGGAAAAAAAGAAAGAACAAACAAACAAACAAACACGACTCTCCCTTTCCCAGCAGCTAACAACTGTCAATCATCCTGTGAACTGGGCAAGGACTATGTTCCCAATTCCTCTCTCCATGGTAGGATTCTGCCTGGCTTGGGCTTGCACAGATCTTGTGCAAGGTCTTGTCACAACAGCTTTGAGTTCACACGTACAGCTGCCTAGCTGGCTACAGAAGACACAATTTACATGTGGTCAGTTACCAACTCTGGCTCTTGAACCTTCTGTAAATTTTCCTGAGACTCAGGAGACAGTTGGGGTATAAATCTCCCATTTAGAGATGCAAATTCTATACTCTCATATTTTCTGGACTTTGGCCACTTTTAGAACCTAGAAGGGTTCTCTGATGATGGTTGGGAGATGTGTTAATTTATGACTCCAATAACACATTGTAGGAGTCAGTTTAATAAATTGAATATGCCTATTTAACAACAACGACAAAAAAAGATTCTCTTAAGTTAGGCCTGGAACCTGTCTAACCATGGGTTTTTGACTCAAAAACAGTGCAGGTGTGTCTTTCACCTGGTGAAGACCGACTTAAAGTCAATGGAAAATGAAATGGTTGGTAACTTGCATGACGTCCATGCCAGGATTGCACCAATAGGCATGTCTTTCTAGACCAGTCACTACTGTAGCTCACAGCATTTACATCTGGGTAAGGGTGAGGATTACCTTTCTCTTCCCGCAGCATATACAGCATCTTCTAACACTGTGAAAGCTAGCCAGTAGAGACGAGACTTCCAACTCAGTACCAGCTTGATGTCTTCATGTTCTGTGAACTCAAACAGTGATCTTCGGCAGCTGGGTCTTACCATCAAGCTCTGGAGGATAATCAAGAACTCTGGCAATACAGCCTGATAATCCATACATTAACTCATCTTCAAAACAAACTCGCCCTTTACTTCCAGTCAATGTTATTATTTTCTGTATTGTATTCCGATGGTTCCCATGACTCACTCATTTTGCATTTCCTTGTATTAACTCAGTGTTCCTCTCTATTTCAACATACTATGATAAACAATGAGTCAATAGAGAGACAACTAAGCTTATTTTTCTAACAGTCTAGCATATGCCTCTTAATTGTGTAATTCACTCAGTTCTGTTTTAAAAGGTGATTATTGTGGTTGATGTTATATCTTCCATTTAATGTTGTATCTATTAGTAATTTTTTTTTTAACTCATGTGCTTGTTTCTGTGTCTGTGGGTATGGATATCTTATGTGAATAGTTACCTCAGAGGCCAGAAGAAAGTTACAGATTCCATGGAATTGCAGTCACAGCCAGTTGTGGGCTCACTAATGTGGGTGCTGGAAACCAACCTCTATTCCTTTGAGAAAGCAGAAAGTGCTCTTAGCCACTGAGCCATTTTTCTAGCCCCTTCTATTAGTCATTTAAAAGAAAGAAAAAACTACTTGTCTTTTTCCCATTATCTGAAGACATTGATCAAGCTACTTTTCACTCATTCACTTGGAAATTTTGCTTCAGTATTCTCTTCAATTAGTGTTAGCCATTCATCTTCTTATCTCCAATCCAAAATAGAGTATTCTTTGAAAACAAGATTTTATTTTCCACTGTTTTCTTTTTCTAAAATTTTGCTCTATTCACCCTTGATTTCCTCTAGTAAACTGATGGTTATTTCTTATTCATTTTTAAATTTTCAATTCCACTCTTTTGTTTTCCCCTAGTTTCTTAGACTTTAGGGCTCTATGGTATAGCCTACTTTTAAATTTTATACTAAAGTCACAAAAGTCATGGAAATCTATCTCCTTCCATTCAATTTTGAAATATATATACACCAAACTATTAGAATTTACTGGTATTATCTGCTAATCTCTCCCTAGTCAGAAGGGTCTGTTCCAGTTAACTTAAAGTTTTGTTAGGGTCTGCCCATGTGATACATTACAGAGCTTCAATCCCTCCTGCATTATACACCCCCCCCTTCTTCCTATCCCTCCAGCATTACACACTCCTTCTTCCTTGCTCTCTTCTGTAGACCATCTCTTTTCCCGATTTGCAAAGGGAAAAGACAAAGAAAAGCTGGTTACCACAGTCAACTGTCTCTTAAAATAATTTGTAGTTTTTCACCTGAAATCTTCCAAGTCATTAGAGAGCTTGGAAATTGTACAGGATGTCTAGACATGGATCTTTTCAAGTTCAGTGATCCTAGACATTGCTTAGACTTCCAATTTGCAGGCCCAGGTCTTTCTCAGGAATACTTTTGTGTGTTACATAATTATCCCCTTTGTATTTGTCTTCCTTCTCTCTACTCCAATTATTTCCATTTTATGGCTCAGGCAAAAGTTCTCCAAGGGTCCTCTTTCTTTTAATCTTCTGTCCACAGTTTACTCCGTGATTTTATTTTTATGCTTGATCTTCCAAGACAAAATCAAGCTTCAGAAGTAACCAAGACTTCCATTTTATACATGGATGAAATTAATTATTAGGAATCATGTTTAGTGTTCTTAGGTACTAGAGCTGAATTCTCTAGGTGACATTTCCATCTTTTCCCCAAGTGTTCTTTGTCCTCTCTGACATTGCCCTTGTGTTCCTTTAGGTATCCTTTCTTTGCTTGCTGGTCTTATTAAGTAGATTGTCACCTTGGCTCAAATCTTATGGATTCTTCAATTGGCCTTTATATGATCCAAAATTTAATTTTGTTTCATTTTAAAACTATTTTAATATGTAGAACTAACTCACCAAGGATTTCTCAAAGAGCCACCCAGCTTCGGTACAAGTATCTCATGGAACTGAAAGATGAGCATCTTAAGAACCAGCATGCTAAGGAGACTAGAGTTCCCTGAAAAGGATCTGTGATTATTGGGCTATTCAATAAGTGATCTGGTTATTTTTCTTTCAACAGGATCTCTGTTTGAAGACTTTATTCCTTGTCTTGAAGTTCCTTGACCATGGAGTTTGGTTGGTACCACAGGACAACGATTCATAGCTTTGAGTTACTCATCATGATCACTGGATATATTTTCTGGTCCATGCAATGACAGCAGGGGACACTGTTTCACTCTCTCAGGAGTTATCATCCTAACCCATCCAGTCCATCCATTTAGAGCCATCCGGGGTTTCTAGGAGTCAGCGAGACCCAGCATATTCTTATGTATCTCATAGGCATTTCCAGTGTTCCAAAGACAAGACTCTTGCTAGAATCTGCATCTTTAAATAATCTAATCACAGGGTCCAACACTATTCTTTCAGCAAGAATCAGATGGTGTTTAAGAAAGAGCCACAACATTTTTCCTCCCTGAAATTCTACAGCACAAGTTAGTCTTCATCAACATACCTTCATAGCACGGTTATAAGGGTAAAATTAAACCATTTCTGGGTCTTCAAATTTTCCTCCTAGAACAGGAAATCATAAGAACTTTCACTGTTTTATTGTTTACAATGTTTTCAATGTCTAACACAGTTTTTTTTCCTAAGTAATTGAGGAATTGTAGATGTGAGGAGATTAGAGGGAGGTCACAGAGAACGCTAGGACAACTAATAATGAACATCAGCACATTAGCAGCATTTCAAAGGAAAAGCAGGGATATTAATCTGTGAGAGCAAAGCTAACCCATATTGCCTGAAGCAAAATCAAAATGATTTACAAATAGATAAGTACGTTAATAAATAGATTTTATAACACAAAGGTATAGGGTGTTAAGGTATGATATTCAGCCTTCTGCTACGGAGTATCTGTCAACTTTAAGAAACAGCTTCTAAGAATTCATAAAAATTTTCTTCTGATATTTATGGATTTAACAGTGCATAGCACTCACTTGTGGATATACACTTTGTGGACAGTTGTACCTTTTGATTGTCTAATTTTGAGACAGCAATGTTTATACTAACGTTATGAATTTAGGTCTAAGATGAGATTGCAAGAACTACTTTCAGTGCTCTGTTCTGTACATCGAATTGAGTTAAGAGGCAGTGAAGTTTCACTACACCACTACTATGTCATGTGTGTGTGTGTGTGTGTGTGTGTGTGTGTTTCTAATAGCTGTTTGTAAGCTCCACTGTACACACACATCTTGTTCAAAAAGCTAATTTTATTAATTTTATTTTTGCACTGAGGAGTTGGAGAGATAGCTAGGCAGTTAAGATTATATATATATATATATATATATATATATATATATATATATATATATATATATATATCTCAGTTCTCAAACACCTGAATCTCACCAACAGACACTTCCTGAGGCCAAAAACCCTACATTTTAGAACAAGTTAAGAAAGGCATATTCACATGGCTAAACTGGAGGGAAGAAAGTTTCCTGGCATAGATTTTAGAAATTAGATGGTTTTTAAGACTGAGAATGCTACAGAACCATTAAAATGTAAAAGTCAACTCAAGACAAAGGACAATGGACATAGGGCTCATCCTGGATACTCCTCATGGTGGCACTTTCAAAGGGAAAGGAAATAATGTTTTTTATGGATATTTCGGCACCATGAGGCATCATACGCATAGTAACACCCTAGTTTGTCTCCTGTTGTCTTACTAAGCAACTCTGTGCTGTATGTCAGAGACTATCAAAAACCTTCTACTGAAATTACAGTAGTCAAGAGGCAGTCTACACTTATTGACGGGTTTCAGTCATTCTGAAACAAGGAAGAAGCCTCAATTCACAGCCCAGGAGAGACCTTTATAAAAGATGTGTCTATAGTATAGATGGCATTACATTGTTCCCACTGTGCAGTTTCAAAGAAATAGTATCTGGGTTTATTTTGCAGGGATGTTGGCCCATTTATACCTGGTCATGCTTTGTTCTGAATCTATCAAAAAAAGTTGTTTTACTGGGATTTTATCTAAACTATACTATTCTTCAAAATACTGTCATATGTAGTAGCACACACTGTAATTCGAGCTGGAGAGACTGGGCCAGGAGTTTCACAAGTTCAAGGCTCTATTATAGCAAGACTATATTTCAAAAACAAACAAATCTTAAGACAAGATTCTTTTGCTGTGCTTGGTTAGAAGCTCTATGAGTGCTTCCTCTAGTATGTGGTCTCTTTCACAACAGTAAAGCAGCAAATTTATCTCTTGAGGAGTGTAGCTTTGCCTCTGATAGTGTCCAGTTGACAAAGCTATGATAAAATGTCAAGAAAAGCCGTTCAGGAAACACATCTCCATTACTGTTTAGAAACAAGCACTGGCTCAAAGAATTAAAACTCTTTTCCTAGGGGAAATATGGGCCCCTGCTTTTTCCTTTATGCTTAGTTAGGCTTAAGTGACTCATCATTTTTCAGAGAGGAAGACCATCAGTCTCCAGGATTAAAGATAATTAGGCTTCCAAATCAGAAACATGGGCTTCTCTTCCTGTCACCAATGCTTGTTCTCAGACCTCAGAATGCCTGGGTTTGCTGGATCTTGACTACCAAAGGAGGCAGGAGTTGCTTCTTTGCTCTTGTTCCCAAGGCTTCAGAGGTTCACAGTGCAGGTGTCTTCATCGACAGAAAGTATCAGGCTGCAGAGGCCATGATAATGGTTCTTCCAAGGGGCCTTTAACCTGGCTGTACTGTCTACCCACCAAATGTAGGAGACAAGGGTGAAGCCACTATGAACTGGGGTGTAGGTTTTGGTTATTAAGGGATCTTTAAAACTGAAGGATAAGTGGTACCAAGTAGATTAGGGTAGAGATGTATATTCATGCCAGGATATTTTTGCCATCCCTTTTTATATTTGTCAGAAAGGCAGGCAACGCAGAGCTAACCAACTCCCGCAAGACCAGTGCATTTCAAAGAAGGGTTAACTTCTAATTGGTTCATTCCTCCAAAGGCCCAGTAATTAGTAGTGCAAGCTTCAACTTAATTGCCTCAACCACTTTATCTTACTTTGAAAGCACTCAAAAGAAAAAGGGTCTCACAGAGTGTATATGTGGTAGGGAATAGAAAACATGTAGCTATGCACTAGAAACATCACTCCTTAACTCCCAAATAGCTGCAGTCCCTAAATTACAAAGCATTTCTCTTTATCCCTGGCAATATAGCAAAAAAAAATGACAATGATATACCTAATAAAAAACTACATGCAGATTAAAATGTCTGCGTGTAATCTGTAATTGTAAAAGAAGTGGTAGAATTATAAGTCTTTTCAAGGGTTATCTGTGCAAACAATCCAAATGCAAAATAACAAAAACAACAAAAACAAAACCCTACTATTTTGACTATACAAAACTAACTGTAAAACTTACTTATTCAAGCCAAAATGTAAAACCAACCAGAAAATAAAGATGTGGGTGACAGAGTCTAAAAATTAAAAAAAGAAGACGACAAAGATAAAGTCTATGAAAATATCTGCTATGGAGAGATAATAGCTAGCTTCTGGTGCACAGAAACAGAACCCATTGTGGGCACAAGGAAAGAGTGAATACAGAATGAAATAAAACTGGCACTCACCCAATCTTCTGGGAAATCAAACTCAAAATGAACAATGCTAGAGAAAGAAATACAAGAAATTTGGCACGTGCTCACAGGATGAAGATCAATCATTAAACAAGGTCTGCTAGGTGGAAAACAAAGAGGTCTTCGTACAAAGATTAAAAGGTAAAGTTCCATACTTAGAATTGGAAGAGCCAGGTCTGGTGGCATGAGCCTGTAATCGCAGCTACTCTGAATGCTGAGGCAGAAGAATCATAATTTCAGATGTAGCATGGGCTACAAAGTTAAGTCCAGGGACCATCCTGAGCAATTTTCGTGATACTATGTCTCAAAAAAATTTTTTTTTGTGGTTAAAAAGAGATCTACGGTATAGGTCAGAAATAAAGCATTACATAATCTCCAGTGTGACAAAATTAATTAGTCGATTTACTATCAATTTAGATAAAAGAATGAAAACTTTTGAATGGGTGAGATTTTCCCAAAATGAGATTTTACTAAAACTTATCTTGTAACTGAAGAATATGCCCCGACCCACCCACCTAATAAACTTTACTATTGAAAATAAAGACTCCTTAGAGTAATCAATGAAAAAATACATGACCTGCATGTCTTAAAATAAAGGGATATAAAGATTTACCTAGCTCTTCTTATGAATAAACCATTCTATTTAATCCATAAAAAGGTTTTTATTAAATGCCTAAATGTAGTGTCCATATTCCTCAGTCACTCTTGAGTATGACAGCTCATGAACAGAACCAGATGTGGGGTTTGCTTCAGGATAGCTCTTAAAGGTGCTGTGGTGCAAGACTGACTCCATTTAATTAATCTATCACTTCAAAATACACAGCTAGAGAAATCTGAGACCTCTCAAAGCCAAGCTCACCACGAGCCTTGCTTGGCGATTGTTTTTGGCTATCAGTTATTAACAATAGAGTATTCAGTAATATTAACGACGAGGCTTATACAAACAGGCAGTAACAAAAATAAGAGGGGAAAAATACAGATCGTTAATTCCAGATTTAGTATATAGTTTTCTCAGAGCATACGTACAGGTCCTTCAGTCCCCCCTACAGCTGGCTGAGTGTTTGCTAAACACTGAGCAGACTGAAGTAAGTTCTATTAAATAGTGCCAATGATCTGATAAAATAGAAGTAGGCTCGGCCTGAGGTTCAGATACTGGGTCCTTTTAACTTCATAGTCTTATGAAATGGACTTCTCCTCTTGTGTATGAAACAGGTTTAGCTTTCATATTCTATGCCACAGCCAAAGCAATCAGGGAAGCACAGATGGGATGAGATGGGATTCTTTTCTGAGAAAGGCACATTCTCAAGCCTTATTATTCCTAATTCTGCCTTTGAACATTCTCATCTTTCCTGGGTCAGCTCCTTTGACTCTCGATGGCAAGTCATTCTTCAGTGTACCTCAAACTGAGTAAAGGATCAAAGAGTCAAACACATCCTAAGATGTCCCAGCCTTGTGGTACCAACCATGACAACAGCAGCTTTCCCAACACAGCCTGGAAGAAGGCTACACAGAAATCCATTAGCAAGTAGCGTCTATTTACTTCACTGTCTGTCTGGCACAATCTAAAATACCTGATCAGAGCTTAAGACTCCAGAATCACAAATTACCAAGCAAAAAAACAGGAAAATCATTATATTTTAATTATTCCATTTAGATAACCACTAAGACAATTTTGTCTGTATACACCCATGTTTTTAAAAAGGAAAACCACCGCTGGTAAAGAAAATACAATTTCTATTTCAGATTAAGGGAACTGAATCAATGGATCATTCAGTCTAAATAGGAAGCTGACACTCTTGCATTCTATAATAGAATACTAAAAAGAAAGCAACCTTAAAATACAGGCAAACTCAGATGTCAATCAAACTTTAACTTCTTAAAGATTTATTTATTTATTTTCTATATGTGACTGCACACCAGAAGAGGGCATCAGATTCTGTTATAGATGACTGTGAGCTACCATGTCATTGCTGGGAATTGAACTCAGGACATATAGAAGAGCCATCTTAACTGCTGAGCCATCTCTCCAGCCCCAAACTTTAACTTCTTATCAAGCCCATTCTGTGATGCTCATACCAAGCAAAATCTATTATGAAGCACTCTCCATAGATTAGACCACTAACCTGATAACACAGTGTGTGGGGGTGGGGCTGGGGGTGAGGTAAGGAACTATCCAGAAAGCACTTCTTTTTTTTGTTTTGTTTTGTTTTGGTTTTTTGTTTTGTTTTGTTTTGGTTTTTTTTGTTTTTTGTTTTTTTTTTTTTTT
>NC_034591.1:43642481-43652336 GCF_900095145.1 Mus pahari
CTGTCCTGGAACTCACTCTGTAGACCAGGCTGGCCTCGAACTCAGAAATCCGCCTGCCTCTGCCTCCCGAGTGCTGGGATTAAAGGCATGCGCTACCACGCCCGACTTAAAGCACTTCTTTTTAATTGTCTACTATGATCTGAATGTCTGGGTTCCCCCCAAATCCCTATACTATAATCCCACCTTCCACAACTAAGCACATTTGAATATTGAGTCAGGTGGCTATTGGGTCTCTGTGCTGATTAAGAGATGAAGATCGGTTGGATGAGCTCATGAATGATGGTGAGGCCCCTCATACCCTCTTTAAAATGCATTCATTAAAGAGGCTCCAGGAAAACCCCTCACCCCCTCAGCCACGTGAGGTTGCAGTCTACGACTTTGAAGTGGATCCTTACCAGTCATTAAATCTTCCAGACTTAATCTGAGGACTTCGAAATCTAGTCTCTAGGGCATTTTGCTGTTGCAGTGTGAATTATCTAAGACAGCAATTCTTTAAGACTGTAATAGATTTGAACAAGAATCAGTAAAGCTCCCCCAAAGTCTTCAGAAGTATGGACTATGGATTTCAACTAAACTGGATGTAGCGGTCTTTCAAACAGTCTGCTTTCTTTACAAAGCAAAGGCATTAAATCAGTTATAAAACGTCCACACTGAAACATGAACAGTGAGACCCAACAAGCGGAGATGGCGCACCTCATGCCAAGAAATGGCTCTCAGCTAAATAGATGGTCTCTCTAGACAAAATGCTGTCTGAGAACACAACATTCCTGCAGTCTCTAATCCAGGACCCCAGGTCTCAGGAAAGACTGAGGAGGGAAGACCCCCCACCCCCACCCCTGAATGTGGAAGATTGGTTCCATTCCAGGGGCTGGACTAAATCGAAAGGGAAAAGTGAATGCTACATCTCTCTCTACTTCCCTGCTGAGAGAGCAAGGCACCCAACATCCTCATACTCCTGCTACCCACACTCAAACGGTGAGACAAAATAAACCCCTCCCCCCTTAAGAAGCTTCTTGTCGGTTACTGCCATGGTAACTGATACATAACCCCTTTAAGAATGTCAACAGATACAATCCTACATGACTACCAAAGCAGCACTCTACCACAGGGAAGATTCTAGCCACAAGGCTTTCTTCTTTCCTTCACCAACCCTCTCCAGTCAGGGTATTTTCATTCTGAAGACTAAGACTCAGGAGACAGATTCATGGCCCTCGCTGACACACACAGAACTATTTGACATTAGAATCAATGTCTGCCTAGTCCCTGGGTCCAGGATGAATGGTACTTTCAAATTAACCACATGATTTTCACCCTTTACTAGCTAAGTTATGTGAGGAGTAAAGTGTGTGCCAAAGTGTGTTGAATTCTTTATTACAAATAGAACTATGATCCCTGTGTGTGTGTGTGTGTGTGTCCAGCCCCTGTGTTACTATAAGAATGCAATATTAGAATCCAGCATCCCTTCCCTTTACAAATATTAACATGCACCCTACAGAGACATTGTCTGTGAGTTCCTAGCTAACAAACTACAAGTTGTCAGGATCTCTCACCTGGAGAACTGAGTTGACATCAACAACCTGTTCCCCCCACCCTTTCCCCCTTCCTGGAAATCAGAGTGCTTGGCTGGGGGAAGATGGTTCCATACTGTGAAACCACAATCATTCTAACAAAGGCATTAAGAGCCTATCTGAATGAACTAAGACTTCTAGCAGCTAGGCCTTGATTTTCTCTCTTCAGAACCCCTGACACACTGCCCTTACTCTCCTCAGAGCATCTCCATCATGCTGTTGTCTGTCTGTCCACGCAATTAAATAAGCCTTGTGGCTTCAAGGAACCATCTGTCAAGGTGTCTACTGTTGTGTGCAAGATCTTCCATAGGTCCCAGATCAGATCATAGAGAGATCAGGCTGATCTGATCAGCTCGAGTGTTAAAAGATCAGGGGTAGAGAAGGAACCTACTTTAGAAGAAGGCTTGTTAACAAAGGTTTGCTGCACAGTTTCATGACACCGGGGAGGTCGGCACATCCCTGGTGAGGAGGAGGGCAGAAACAGTTCAAGTTCACATGGACAAAAAAGTCTCATTGTAAAATGTTCTCACTGTTCATAGTTAGGGGATAAACTAATTGTAAGTCACCTGGTAAATGAAATCCTAAATAGACTGATGTTTGTAATGTTTCTGCCATTCAAGAATGCAATAGTTCCTGTTAGACAATAGCCTCAGGTCAAGGGGAATTGAATCAGGTTGTGCAGGGCGCTAGCCATGAAAAATGCTTCACCTCAGCCTGACCATTCTGCCTCACCCATGCCTGATTACCAAAAACAGCTCACCCTGCTCCCAGTCAACCTCCAAAAACCCCATCAGTACAGTCCTGTTAGCTAACCAAGTATGGGTGCGTGTGCGTACACCTGCCCCCAGCAGCCCTAAAAGCATTCAACCGTCATCCTTTGACATGGCTGAGGCCCCTCCCTATTCCAATGCAACAGTCTCAGGTCTTAAGATCAAGTTTGCCTCTCTGCTTCAATTTTCTTATGGTTCCCTTCAAATATTAGTTCTAGTATTTATTCCTAAGACCTAAAAATATTTTTATGGTGACTTAATAGTACAAGAAACAGAATACAAACACAATGCTGTTCATTTACAATAAAAGAAAGAAATAGACTCTATTCAGTATGAGCACAGGGAGTAAATATGCCATATACAATTAACTTGAACAATGTAAAAGGCCTCATAAGAAGAACTATCATCTTTGTGAGGATCAAAGCTACCATGAACAGGTTAGTATACAATGCTGACACTCACCTTAGTCACCAGAAACTGACAAGTGTGTAGGCCAGTAATCAATTGCCGATTCCCATAGAGAAATGCCCAATGTCTCACATGTATATTCATTTAGTCAACACACTTACTTGTGAAATGAAAACTCATTCCACCTCAAAGCAGGGGGTGGGAATCTACCTGCTGGTTCTGCGTTGAAGGAGCCTTCAGAGAACATTTCTGACCTTCCTCCTCAGGGAGAGAATGTTCTCCTGAGAAGCCAATGGCACCAAGAAGGCCATCAACAAATGCCATTTTGTAGCAACTGCACATACAGAGTTATTCTGCTACCAAGTACCTAGCGTGGTGTCTAGACTATCACATCTTTAGTATAATGAACAAACAAATACATACTGGGCTATAATAACACTAGTTTTATCCTTGCAACGCTTACGTCAATTTACAATATCACTGTGTTTACAACAAACGCTTGGATTAATGTAGCAGTTTGGAAATTCAACTTGTTCCTCAAAATTCTCAGAAGAAGAAGCACACAGTGCTCAATAAAACTTTTCAAAATAAGTTACAGGAAATAAATTTTACCTTTAAAATGGGTATGTGTTTTAGAAATGAGATAATCTTTATAAAGACAAATTCAATTCTAAAGCAGAAAAGTTTACACATTACATCTATATGGATCATGTGGGACTTTTCTTCAAAGGCAGATTTAGGCATAGAGAAAAAGGACTGGACCTCAGAGACTGTATTTCTAGGAAGCTCCTGGGTGGTAAGTGGCTGTCTGGCAAGCTTGTTGTTAACGGCAGAACTCAAGACCACAAAGAAAAAAATTCCAAGAAGCAGCTATCATATACCTAGTGCAATAAAGTAGTATCAAACTTAAAAAGAAGAAATATCAAGTGAACTTAGTTTTATAATCAGGGGTTGGAGGAAGAAGGAAGACAATATTAGGCTGGTGAGACAACCTAAATGGAAACTACATGCAAGGCATATAGACAAAGGAAGCTGGGCATTTCAAACTAGGAATGCTACAAAACAGAACGGAATGCAAATGCAAATGCACAGGCATACATAAGCAGACCCTGAGAGGGAACAAATGAGGCAAATGCACCTTAGTGCTCAAAAGGAGGCAAGGCAGCGCCACAGTAGTTATAAATAATGCCACAAAAACCCTAATGCAATTAAGTCTCCTAAGAGGAACGCACAAGAAGGCAAACATGTCCTGCAGAAATCTGATGGCTTAGTAGATTAAAGGACAAAGCCATATGATCAGATCAGCAAATAGTTTGAAAGGATTTATCTAAGTAATTCATCAGTGTTTGCTAACAATATGCATTAGTGAAAGAATTATTTCAAGATCCATCTAATAAAAGATAGCGAAATATATTAAGTAAAATTCTGCATAAAATATGTGATAGGTTCCTATTTGATCATAAAATGGCAAGGATACATAGCATTATATGTAGTTAATAGACAATGTTATGCTAACTCACAAGGAAAGAGTGCAATGATTCTCACTTGAAATTGGTGTTTATATGTAAAAGCAGAATAATCAATTTATTAAATACTATTAGAGTTAATAAGACTGGTGTAGATTTGAATATAAAAATCAATAAATGGTTTTAAAATATTCTTAATACCTCTCATACAAGAAAAACCTTAAATATCTAGGGTTTCCTGCAGGTACAGCCTTTTAAAAGCACCCTAAGACAAGGTTGATGGTATATTCTTCGAATTCCAACAGTGTCGGCTGGGGCAGGAGTACCATGGATTTCTGCTCATGTTTGGTACATACAAAGCCCTAGAACAACCTGACTATATAGCAAGAATGTGTTTCATAAGGAGAGGGGAATGCGAGGGAAGGCCTCGAAGCAAACTCGAATAAGGAGATGGTGTGTTTCCTATGTAGAGGAATCTACTTGGTTAAATATGAAGTAAGTCACTACTTGTCCTATACATGACAACAACAACAACAACAACAAAAAAACTAGTTTTAAAAAACTAGTAGAGAGCACAGCTTAGTTTTAATGGAGAAAAAGAAATCTCATAGATGCAAAGACTCCTAAGTATTTCTCTTTCTATAGCAGCCAAACTCTTTTCTGGCCCTGGGCCCCATTCATTCATCCTCTTTCCTTTTCCTGACATGTCTTAAACCTAAGTGACCAGCATTAGCTGGCCAGTCTCACCCACTGGATCTCAACTCCAAAACATCTCTTCAATGACTTACTTGGCTAAAGCAGAGCTGCATGTATGCCCTGGGGATGTCTAACCTTCACAACCCCAAACTGAGACCCACCGTGCCTGTGTCTACCTGGTTCTCCTCAAACACTCTGTGAGAACAAATGGACTCCATCAGCTTCTGCACCGTATTTCTCTTCATTATCTGCAGACCTGGACTTTCAGTTCTCAAATACTTAAGTATGCGTTTAACTTTTCACTATTCCCAACATGGTTAATTACACATGAATAAAATGGAACATACAGCCATTAAAATGCTGTTGACTAATTGAGAACAGCTGTTAAAAGTATCTGCACCAGAACATAAGACTCGGTCCTATCTTTACAGGCAGATGTCTCCGTACAAAAGACCCAGATAAGCATCCACATAACTGATGACTCTAGTCATACTGATCATTGATTTTAAGTGATTTTTTATTTATATTTATTTCATTTTTACCTTCTCAAGAAACAACAATTATTTCTAAAGGTATAAAATCTCCATACCTTTGTTGTGGTTGTATATGTATCTGTGTGTGTAAAGGAAATTAGTTTCTGCACTTCTTCCGACTCCCTTTATCTTTGTCTCAATGTACATAAATTTCAAAAACAACCACACGCAAATAAATATACCATTATATTAACAAAATATACTACAGGAATACTGTGAAAAATATCATATAAATCTATTCAACTCTTTATCTCCCTGCTTCTAAAACTTTAGGAAATCTTGGGCTGGGGATATAGTTCAGTCAAAGGGTGCCTGCATAGCATGTGCAGGGCTCTAGCTTCAATATTCAGTACCACCATACACACACATATATTTATGTACAGTTACATATACACCCATGTATATGGATACTCATGGGCGTGCAAATAATGGCAATTCAGAAGGACTGCTTCATTTTCAAAGTAGGAGCAATGAGACAAGATCCTCCTTAGACTCTCTCTTTGGTGGTGCACAAGGAGCAAGCAACGGGTGCCCTGCTGTTATAGAACCTTATTTTAGGATTTGAGAAAATGTCGTATTGCCACCATTGTGACACAAAGCTCGACATGCCCTATGCTGGTTTCTATTAGAATCATTTATGAAAATGTGACACATACCATAAGTCACAGTAGCTTCTCACCACTAGATGGCAAGCTTGTGACTTCAGAGCTCTTGCCCCTGGGGTCACTAGCCTTTTAAATAGAAAACCAATCCAAGAAAACAGAGCCACTCCAGTCATTAAATTAGTGTTAACGACTTCATTAAGAAAACAAGTGCTTTGCAACCAAGCAATATGCAGCTAACAAGCAATTATCAGAGCATATATATGCTTTTCATAAAACCAAATGGAAACATTTAAGTATTAATTCTAAAACACATATTTTAGTCCCAAATTAACCTGTGTAGCAGGGTACACTTCTTATTAAAATAAACACTGAATTATGGGTCTTTCTTTGAGGGTTCACTTGCCCAGTTTTTAATAAGATTTTAGCAGAATGAAACTGTACAAGATTCAGACAAGGCTTTCTTTAAGTGACACCTTTACCAGTCCTTATTCTCAGGCCCTGCACAGATGACTAAGAACAAGCTGAACTCTAGTTTGTTTGGTCAAGTCTAGAGTTGATGCATTAGCTGTGCCCTTTCAGGTTGCCCTTCTCCATATTAGGACCAAGAAATCACCAGAACCAGCACTTCTCTACAGAGGCACACAGATAAATTTGTTTTAAAGTGAATTCTTAAAAAACAAAAGTACTGGAGAAATCAGGAATTCAAGGTCCATATCTAAATCTAATAAAAGCAATGAACAGCAAACCAATAGCCAACATCAAACTAAATAGAGAGACATTCAAAGCAATCCCATTAAAATCAAGGACAAGACAAGGCTGCCCAATGCCCCCTCCCCCGCCATCTATTCAATATAATATTCAAAGTTCTAGCCAGAGCAATTAGAAAACAAAAGGAGATCAAAGGGATACAAATTGGGAAGGAGAAAGTCAAGATATCACTATTTGCAGATAACATGATAGTATACATAAGCAACCCATCAAAATCTACCAAAGAGCTCCTACAGGTGATAAAGAACTTCAGTAAAGTGGCTGAATATAAAATAAACTCAAAAAAATCAGTAGCCTTCCTCTACTCAAAGGATAAACAGGCTGAGAAAGAAATTTGGGAAACAACACCCTGCACAATAGTCACAAATAATGCAAAACACCTTGGTGTGACTCTAACCAAGCAAGTGAAAGATCTATATGACAAGAACTTCAAGTCTCTGAAGAAAGAAGTCCAAGAAGATCTCAGAAGATGGAAAGATCTCCCATGCTCATGGATAGGCAGGATTAATATAGTAAAAGGGGCCATCTTGCCAAAAGCAGTCTACAGATTCAATGCAATCCCCATCAAAATTCCAACTTAATTCTTCATAGATTTAGAAAGAGCCATTTTTTAATTCATTTGGAATAACAAAAAGTCCAGGATAGCTAAGACTATTCTCAACAATAGAAGAACATCTGGGGGAATCACCATGCCTGACCTCAAGCTGTACTACAGAGCAATAATGATAAAAACTGCATGGTACTGGTACATTGACAGGCAGGTAGATCAATGGAATAGATTTGAAGACCCAGAAATGAACCCACATACCTATGGTCACTTGATCTTTGACAAAGGAGCTAAAGCCATCCAGTGGAAAAGAGCATTTTCAACAGATGGTGCAGGTTCAACAGGTTGTTAGCATGTAGAAGAATGCAAACTGAACCATTCTTATCTCCTTGTTCAAAACTCAAGTCCAAGTGGATCAAGGACCACCACATAAAACCAGAGACACTGAAACTAATAAAAGAGAAAGTAGGGAAGAGCCTCCAGCACATGGGCACAGGGAAAATGTTCCTGAATGTAACACCAATGGCTTATGCTCTAAGATCAAGAATTGACAAATGGAACCTCATAAAATTGCAAAGCTTCTATAAGGCAAAGGACACCGTCGATAGGACAAAACTGCAAACAAAAGGGAAAAGATCTTTACCAATCCTACATTTGGATTGGGAAAAGATCTTTACCAATCCTACATTTGATAGAGGGCTAATATCCAATATATACAAAGAATTCAAGAATCCACAGAATCAAATAACCCTATTAAAAATGGGGTATAGAGCTAAGCAATAAATTCTGAACTGAGTAATATCAAATGGCTGAGAAACACCTAAAGAAATGTTCAACATGCTTAGTCATCAGGGAAATGCAAATCAAAAACGACTCTGAGATTCCACCTCACACCAGGCATAATGGCTAAAATCCAAAACTCAGGTGACAACAGATGCTGGAGAGGATGTGGAGAAAGAGGAACACTCCTCCATAGTTGGTGGGATTGGAAGCTTGTATAACCACTCTGGAGATCAGTCTAGAGGTTCCTCAGAAAATTGGAAACACTAATACCACTACTTGGAATATACCCAAAAGATGTTCCAACATACAAGCATGCATGCTCCACTATGTTCATCACAGCCTTATTTATAACAGCCAGAAGCTGGAAAGAACCCAGATGTCCCTCAACAGAGGAATGGATACAGAAAATGTACATTTACACAATGGAGTACGACTAAGCTCTTAAAAACAACGACTACATGAAATTCTTAGGCCAATGGATGGAACTAGAAAACATCATTCTGAGTGAGGTAACCCAATCACAAAAGAACACACATGGTATACACTCACTGTTAAGTGGATATTAGCTGAAAAGCTCGGAATACCCAAGGTACAATTCCTAGATCCCATGAAGCTCAAGAAAGAAGACCAAAGTGTGAATTCTCTTGTCCTTCTTGTGTGGGGAGGAACAAAATACACACAGGACTAAATACGGAGACAAAGTATAGAGCAAAAACTGAAAAAAAAAAAAGGCCATTCATAGACTACCCCACCTGGGGATCCATCCCACATAGAGATACCAAACCCAGTCACTATTGCCAAGAAGTGCTTCCTGACAGGAACCAGATACAGCTGTCTACTGAGAGGCTCTGCCAGAGACTGACAAATACAGAGGCAGATGCTCACAGCCAACCATTGGGCTGAGCACAGGGTCCCCAATGGGGAAGTTAGAGAAATGACTGAAGGAGCTGAAGGGGTTTGCAACCTCATAGGAAGAAAAACAATATTAACCAACCATATCCCTCTCCGCCCAGAGCTTCCAGGGACTAAACCATCAAACAAAGAGTACCAATGGAGGGGCCACATGGCTCATGCTGCATATGTAGCAGAGGATGGCCTTGTCAGGCATCAATGGGAGCGGAGGCCCTAGGACCTGTAAAGGCTGGATGCCTCAGTGTAGGGGAATGCCAGGGTGGGGAGGTGTGAATGGGTGGGGAAGCACCCTCATAGAAGCAGGGGGTGGGGAATGGGATATGAGGTTTCTGCAGGGAAAACTGGGAAAGGGATAACATTTAAAATGTAAATAAATAAAATATCCAATAAAAGAAAAGAAAGAAAGACAAAACAAGGGATTTATAAACATCTACTTAAAATACGTATTCACAAATGCTAAAGACTAACTCATCATATTTTTCCAACCATGAGTACAAACTATATTATGGTTTTCAGAAAAAGATTCTCAATATAATTAAGCATCTGTCTTAGTCAGGGTTTCTATTCCTGGAAAAAACATCATGACCAAGAAGCAAGTTGGGAAGGAAAGGGTTTATTTTGCTTATACTTCCAACATTGCTGTTTATCACCAAAGGAAGTCAGGACTGGAACTGAAGTCAGAAAGCAGGAGCTGATACAGAAGTCATGGAGGGATGTTCTTTACTGGCTTGCTTCCCCTGGCTTGCTCAGCCTGCTCTCTTATAGAACCCAAGACTACCAGCCCAGAGATGGCACCACC
>NC_034591.1:43653141-43658824 GCF_900095145.1 Mus pahari
CACTTCCCAGAAGATGTCACATCAATGATGCTAGTCTCTTCTTAATCACCGCCAATTTCTTAGCTCCAGCTAACCAGCATCAATAGTCCCAGTAAGGAAAAGTTATCCCTGTAGTAGTTCTGGTATCTTGTTAATCACAGCTGATTCTTCAACCCCAGCTAACCAGAACCACAGAATCTACACAATCCAAAACAGCAATGCCCCTGAAAAGAGTCTTTCATTTTCCCTCTGAAATTTCACAAGCCAGGTCTCCATCTTCTGCACTGTTCTCCACATTATCTTCCAAGCTCCTACATAACATTCCAAAGAGCTCTTAACACCAAATGGATCTTCTAGCCCAAAGTTCCAAAGTCCTTCCACAGTCCTCCCCCCAAACATGGTCAGGTTGTCACAGGAATACCCCCACTCTGCTGGTACCAATTTGTCTTAGTCAGGGTTTCTATTCCTGCACAAACATCAAGAACAAGAATCCAAAGGGGGGAAAAAAAACATTTAAAACTTTTTTGAATTGCTTATTTATCACTGTAAATGTCAGTTACTAATCTAAATTATAATAAAGAATTGGTAAGGCATGAAAATGGGCCTGTTTTCCTGCATTAAACGAGTCTAAGATTGTTGTGCTTTTCAAACACTTTAGCATGTATAACAGTCGGGCTAGATTTTTTCATTGAAGTTAGCCAAAGTTTCTCATCCTATTTCACTATGCCTTATATATAAGCTGTGGCCACATTGGCTGCCTTTTTCTAATGGATACTTAAAGATGAGATATGCTAGAGCGGGAGAGATTGCTCAGTGGCTAAGAGCAATTGATGTTCTTACACAGAGCTCGGTTCTCAGCATCCACATGGTGGCTCACAACTCCACTTCCAGGGGATCCAATACTCCAAGAATACCAGATGTGCACAGATACAAAAAAGCAAGAGCCGAGGGAGGCAAACACAAGGGGACGCAAACGATAAAGGCCTGTGAAAAAGTCAGAAGAAATCTGACTATTAACTATTTGCCAAAAAATACCCATAATACATAACTAATACACAAAAACCCTTTTAAATAGGATCTAAGCTATTCAAATTTATGAAGAAATTAATCCACTCCAGATACTAGCAGAATGAAGTTGTTGCTCTTTCAGTTCTCAGGACTCAAACCCATGGCTTGTTTATTCTGGGCAAGGGTTACACAGCTGAGCTGCATTTCCATCCCCAACAAACATTCCTGTTAATCACAGCAAAGCTGTAACTTAGTAAGGAAATTGTATTCCCAAGACATATTTGACCTGTTTTGTACCAATGTACGTATGCCTTATCTTTTTTTTTTTTTTTTTTTAATATATAAACTATCAGTTTTGGTTTTTCCCTTCTTTTGGGACTGTGTTTGTTATTGTTCCAAGGGGGTCTCACACTTACGTCATACAGCTGAAGCTGGCCCTGAACTCCTAACCCTTCTGCTCTCATCACCCATGTACTGGAATTCCAGGCATGCACCAAACCTAGCTAGGCAACAGGTATCTTGAAGACAGAGCTATTATGAGTCTGCTACGGATCTACCTGGCTGACTCCCAGCAGAGAGCTGTGACTAACACAGAGATGCTGAACTAACACCCATGTGTGTTGTTTTACTGGTTGCCTCCCTTTCTTGTACTGTGAATGGATTTGGTCAGATGAATAAGGCTTCACCAAGTGCAACACTGAAAGAAATGCCTGAAACTCTTCATAGCTGTTAGTTTGTAACCTAAGCTGTAGACCTTCTGTATTAGTTAGGGTTTTACTGCTGTGAACAGACACCATGACCAAGGCAAGTCTTATAAAAACAACATTTAATTGGGGCTGGCTTACAGGTTCAGAGGTTCAGTCCATTATCATCAAGGCAGGAGCATGGCAGTATCCAGGCAGGCATGGTGCAGGAGGAGCTGAGAGTTCTACGTCTTCATCCAAAGGCTGCTACTGGAAGACTGACTTCCAGGCAACTGGGGTGAGAGTCTTAAGCCCACACCCACAGTGACACACCTACTCCAACCAGGTCACACCTATTCCAACCAGGCCACACCTCCAGATGGTGCCACTCCCTGGTCCAAGAATACACAAACCATTACACCTTCCAAGGTTATTGTCTCTTTTACACAGATACATCACAGAATCCCATTTCTTAGGACTCCTCAAAGCAACAGGCAGCTATCAGAAGGTCTCTGAACTGTGATGTACTGAGGCTGGCTAACATCCGACAGTGGTATTACTACTTGAGTGGCAGTCAGTGAGATCTGTGTCCTCTGTAGCTCACTGGAGACTGCTCCCCCAATAAAGATAAAATGTACCTCTTAGTCCACGATGGTCCTGACTATGCATAAAGTTGCTCAGGGCCACACAGTGAACAACACTGACTTGTAACACTAGCTTCATGTGGGTGGCTTACAGTTTCTAAGCCTGAGCCCTCCAAGAGAATAGTGCTTCATACCCTTTTATCTGCATTTAGATTTCTCTTAGACCTTGTCTTGGCTGTGTGCTTATTTCTAATAGCAGGGGTAACCTATACTAAGACTGTTTCACTTTAAATGTTTGAGAAATCCTTCCAGTGTCAGGGTCATGCTACGCTGAGACTTGTTTTCTCTTCAGAAGGTAAATTCTTCACAAACTAGGAAATAACGCTACAGGGGTGACTCCATAGAAACATTTTTTTTCTTTTTTTTTATTTCTGGGGCTTCAGAATTAGTGCTCCCCTTTGAGTGAATAAATCAGTTTTGTGATTACCTAGCTTCTGTGTTGGATTAAAAACACTTGGAAATGGTAATAAAAAATAATTTGACTTACATCAATTTGTTCCCTACTAGTGCACTCACAGAATGAAAAAAAAAACAAAACAAAACAAAACAAAAACCAAAACAACAACAACAACAACAACAACAAAAACCCAAAAACTTAAAAAGGTTCCTATCAGGAAATACAGGCTAGAATTTAGAATCTATTGTTCCATTAATTCTTTTCTATAACCACTGCATTGCCAAGGTTGACTTAGAAACCTTAAGATGTCTAGATAAAAAACTGATCATCTGAAGTCTTCCAGCTATTAATGGGAACCCTGCTAACTCTTACTTTTCTGCAATAGCTCAGCATTAATGAGATTTGTGAAACATTCTGTCAGAGTAATACCAATACAGGTGATTTAAACCAAGAGTGAAGCTAGTGCTACAAATGTTTTCAGATTAATATATGTGTGTGTGTGTGTATGTGTGTGTGTGTGTGTGTGTGTGTGTGTGTATATATATATGTGTATGTGTATATATGTATATATATATACATATATATGCATGTGTATATATACATATATATATATATATATGTACATATATAAATGTGTGTATATATATATATATATATATTCAATTTGTATATGGCTTTTTAAAATTCAAGTTTGGAAATTTGTTAGCTTAAACCTACTTTCTAAAGCCGAATGATTTTAAAAATCAAAGTAATCTGAATTTTTAATGCTTGTTAATATGCAGGAAAAGGGAAAAATTGATGCAAAACAATCAATCTTTCCTCTCACAGATACAATTTCATCATTTATTGACTGCTCTTAGGTGACGCCGGTGAACAAAGGAAGCAAGCAGTATTCCTTTCGTTGCAAACATAATACGTTTGGCTTAGGAAATACTAGCGAGACAGTGCTAGGAGCTTTCCTTCCTGGTTCTAACACTCCTCCATGTGCCTCTTCTTAATCCTGTCACCAAGCTATAAGCGGAGTTCTCAGCAGACATACAGTGGTGATCCACCCCAGATGAAAGCCTGAAGCAAGCTCAGAGCTCCACCCTTCCCCTACAAGAACTCCAACATGGCCATCCCAACAGGGACACTGTGAACTTACTTATACGCCTGTCTTATATGGACATGCTCATGTCCCCCTGTCCGCATCCCTCTATAAATATACCACCACAGCCCCATCCAAACTCCCAAGAGGTATCGTTTGCCAGTCAAGTTGTCTGAAACGTGGAATGGGGTTTTCTACTTAGGTGGTGCCAACTTTGAATAAAACCAGGATTCAATGAGGTCTCAATTTCACTTGTGGCAGGGAGAGCCTTCCCTCCTATGTGTGTCCCTTTGTTGTAATAGTTTTCTGCTGTCTCCATAAACACTGAGGAGCCTCAACAACAGAGTTATTTCCTCCTAGCTCTAGAGAATCCATGTCTAAGTTCAAGGTCGTTAACTTAATTTTCTTCTCTAGATGGCCACCTCCTTGCTAAGTCCCTGCAGAACCTTGGGCATGCGTCTCTTCAAATTTCCTTTTCTCGGAATGCAAGGAAAGGGCAGGGTCAACCAAAAGCAAGAGCATATGAAAATGCCAAAACAAAACCTATACTGTAATTAATCAAAACACATTTTAGCACTGTGGAGAAAATCACTGACACCAGGCAGACCAGATGAGGGTCATCCTAGTAGCTCATGTTAACTTAATCACCTTATTGAGAAACATCTCCACGTACAGTTATGGGGGGGTGCCGGGAATTAGGATTTCAACGTGTGAACTTTGGCAGGAGAGCATGATTCAGTCCATGGGCATTACGGCACTCTAAGCATACAGCAAGAAAACTATGTAATGACCCCCTTTCTTTCATTATTTTTTTTAATCCCTTGCTACAGTTAATTGGTTTTTAAATCAAACTTCTCATGTTGAGATTTCTGTGGTTTCTGCCTCCTAATCAAACGCTTTCCAATACAGTTGAGTAGTGTGTTCTCCTTGTTTAAACCACAGCTCTCCTGATTTCTCTGACATCCCAGAATGGAGCTGGAACTGCGGGCAGTTGAGAGATGCCTGACTTAAGTGCTGGGCACTGTACTTTGATTCTTTGTAAGAGCAGTATAGACACTTTTATTACTGAGCTAGATTTTCAGCCCCAGGTCAGGTTTTAATAACCTCAGCACTCCTAGAATTTCATAATTCTTTGATTTAGACTTTAAAAATAAAGTGCGGAGTCTCTTTCTTTTATTCTTTTTTTTTTTTCCTTACTGTTAAAGCATAACCCTGTTGAATACTTAACCACCATGACAACTTCACAGATCAAGAATATAAGGTCCTGTGGTAGAGCATAAAGAACTAAATTCCAGCAGCTTTACCTACTGCTACAGTGGCAAAGTATATAGAAAAGACGGTCTTAACATGAAAGAAGACCAAAACTAACACGAGTATGGCTTTCAGGCATGTGAAGGGTTGCATGTCAAACTAGTCATTCAAATGGAAAGCAAACTAAATTCAGGTAGCTCTTAACAGAGGCACACTGTCTATCTGTTATTTCCTAAATATGCTTCTTCTATGAAACTAAGACATGAGGTAAACTTATGGGAAGGGCTGGAGAGATGGCTCAGTGGTTAAGAGCACTGACTTCTCTTCCAGAGGCCCTGAGTTCAATTCCCAGAAACCATCTGGTGGCTCATAACCATTTATAATGAGATCTTGTGTCTTCTTCTGGCCTGCAGGCATACATGCAGGCAGAATGCTGTATACATAATAAATAAATCTTAAAAAAAAAAAAAAAAAGAAAAGAAAAGAAAAGAAAAGTGCCAGGCAGTGGTGGCACACACCTGTAATCCCAGCACTTGGGAGGCAGAGGCAGGCGGATTTCGGATTTCTGAGTTCAAGGCCAGCCTGGTCTACAAAGTGAGTTCCAGGACAGCCAGGGCTATACAGAGAAACCCTG
>NC_034591.1:43659258-43661571 GCF_900095145.1 Mus pahari
GGATTTCTGAGTTCGAGGCCAGCCTGGTCTACAAAGTGAGTTCCAGGACTGCCAGGGCTATACAGAGAAACCCTGTCTCGAAAAAAAAAAAAATCTGTATAGAATGCCAAACAAGCTGATATCATATGCAGTAGAAATTTGTAAAAATAATAAACTGGTTTTTTTTTAACTTCTTTGGAAATGCAACCAGAAAAATGAGTATTTGGGTTATAAGGAGCAAGGTTCCTTTCTGCATATGGCACAGAATGTCCACAGTACTGGATTTATTCATTTACCAAGTGTCTCAGTCCCTCTGGTCTTCCAGGGGCTATTGCAGACGGGAAACTAATGATAAAACTTGGCCCTAAACACTCTCTGAATGGCCACTGAGTAGTGTAAATACAATACAATAATCCTGCTCGGCCAAACATTCTAAAGCAAGCACGCATGTTTTCTTGGTGTGCACAGAGAGCACCATTGTTTTCGCTTGATGCTCTCCGCTATGCTGGCTGACAGCTCCTGTGATTCTCAGATGGCAAGTAACCGACCCTTTCCGTGGGATAGCCAATATGGAACTCGGCAGGAAAGGCTACCATCACAACACCTAGGCCTGAGCTCCTGTTCTCCCTCTCCCACACCTCATCAGATTTCAGAGTAGCATAGGCAATAAGGAAAATTTAAAGGCAGCATTATTGCCAATGAGAAAGCGTGAGCTAAGTACGTCTTCATCATTCCTACGCTTCTGCTGACCCTCCCTCTAAGATGCAAATCAACACCTGCACTTCTGTATTTTCTTCTCTTCCCACGCCCAATAAAATCATACTTAGGGCAAAATTATGAAAAGGAACAAACACTTTAATTTTCTATACAAGCTCAGTTTTAGGTTTAATTATATGAACAACTTACCATAATTATATTGTTTAATTACGCTAATTTGTAATAATTGCATGTGAGTCTTTTGGATGAAATGTTATTTTGAAATCACATCAACTGATCATTTCAAACTGCTGATTACCATACATGGAGCGCTTATTGTTCCCCAGTCAAAGCCATTCGGAACCACTGTCACTTGCACATTACCTTACGCAGACTCTCTCCAGGACAGAGACGTTTACGGAAACCCAACTCTATCAAGATGGATTTAAGAAAATTGCTGTAAATGGGGAGAGGCTGCAGAAAGGCACCTCAACCCCTCAGGCCAAGAAGATGGAGTAAATCTGAGGAGCGGCTTTATGGCCACAACTGCTCTCCATGGTATAACCTCGCACCATCCTTGGTACAGCACAGAAAGAGAGACAAGAATGGACAGTAGGAATGTTTCCTTGATGAATGTGTGCTTTTAGAAACTACATATGAAAGTGAAGACAAAGTAGCACTCCTATGCAAAAATCTATTTGCAATTGATATCTGCTCAGCTTTCTCAAACGGAGTGACATCCAGTACGCCAAATACACTCCGGAGCAGCCCCGGTTCCTAGGAGTAGTGGGCCAACGCAAAATGGACGCCATGTATTTTGTAGGTTCCTTTCCCCTTTGGTTTTGTTTTATATGTTTGCCTTTTTCATTTGTTTTGATTTTTTATGGCTTTTTTTTTTTTTTTGAAAGACAGAACATGAAGCTGATATAGCGAGGTAGGAAGGATCTGGGAGGAGTTATGAAAGGAAAAAGAATATGATAAAAAATTTATTGGAATTTAAGAAAGGATTAAGGCAGTTCCCATTCTGCAGAAACCACAAACGGGGAGAGAGGAATCACATATCCCAACAGAAAGGCAAGGTTTCATCATCAGAAATCATTTTCTATTCTTGTTCATAAAGACAGGGACTGGTCTAGGGAGGCTAAGTAATGTAAAGTGGTTTCAAAAATGAATAAAAATACATGGACCAAGAATAGCTGTCCCCTAAAAAAACTGTATATACTAAAATTAACATTAGTTTAAAAGTATCTTCCCTTAAATTAAATGTGTCCCACCAAAATGAGACAAAAGTGGAGTCTGAGTTAAATATTTATTAAAAGTTCTATCTTTAAATTCTATTTACTCTTCATGCTTGACTTTATGATTGTTTTGAAAATACTTAATAAATACATATGCAAGAACCTGGGCAAAATCAGTCATATTGCGCTCACTTTATAGCCAAATAAACTGTGGATGAGGAAAAATTTAGTGCCTTGGCAGTATACAGACTCCTACTATTCAACTATTCTGATTCCCATCTGATGTCTAGATAAGATCTTTGAAAAAGAAGAAAGAAGGAAAAGGGAGAGGAAAGAAGGAAGGAAGAGGAGGAGGGAAAGGAGGGGGAAGGAAGGAAGGGAGAGAGAGAAGGAGGAGAAA
>NC_034591.1:43661723-43687047 GCF_900095145.1 Mus pahari
AAACAAAATCAAATCTAAACCAATAAGCAAAATCCTAGGGAAGTAAAACATATTCAGTCAAAGCAAGCCACTAACACAATAATTCCGACATTTTTCTTCTCCCTGTGATGAGGCTGAGAGGAAACAGATGTGAATTCTTGGAAACATCAAAAGAGTCACTGAAGGATGCATCCTGACCTCATCATTAAAACTGTGAACAGTGCTGGGAACACACAGGGTCAGCAAGCTGTGGGTCCCGCAAGCTAAGGGTGTTCTCACATATTTAAGTGGTTGAAAAGACATGAAAGGAATCTGTTCCTTTCCTGTCATGGAAATGATGTAACACTTTTCTGTCCCTTACAAAAGCTGTCTGGATCCCAACTGGACCCATCATTTGTCTCTTTACTTTCCTATCGACAAAGGCAGAACTGAAGTAACCCAACAGAGATGACCACAAACAAAAAGTATTTGCTTTATAATTGGCATAGAAAATGTCTACTGACCTATTCTCACATGATACATATACATCAAATACATATATCATATGTTTTCAGTCTGTGGTTTTAAAACAACAGCATTCATTATTATTTTTGTTCTAAATGAAAATATGACGCTAACCATATCTAATACAATGCAGTGCTGGGGTTGGGACATACAGAGAGAAAAGAAAGAAAACTAGTAAAGGATAAACATTGTGTAGAATATTTCAATAATGAATCTTTCTCGTGAATGGAAGGGATGATGTACAAATAAGCAGAAAATACACTGTCCAAGGAAATACAGATAAACCAAAAGNCATTAGTGTGGTGACATATAGGACTAGAAATGTACAAGAGAGAGGAGACATCATTTTTCATGGCTACTTTTAATTCAACTTGACATAAGCTAGAGTAATCTAAAATCCTCAATTGGAAATGTCTCCATAAGATGCCAGTTTGTAGGCCTTGTTCTTAATCAATGGTTGATGAGCAAGTGCACAGACCATTGTGGGTGGTGCCAAACCTGGCCTGATTGTTCTGGGTTCTGTTAGAAAGCAGGCTGAGCAAGTCATGAGGAGCAAGCCAGTAAGCAGTACTCCTCCATGGCCTCTGCGTCGGCTCCTGCCTCTAAGTTCCTGCCATCACTGCTTTTGATTTTGATCTTATATGGAACCGTGAGTGAAATAAACCCTTTCTTCTCCAATTTTCTGTTGGTCAGGGTGTTTCGTTACAGTAATAGTAACCCTAACTAAGATGGTGTTGTATGAAAATTTCACTGAATATGAAAAAAAAAATCTTTGCTTTAGAGTGTTGATTTTTGGAATAATGTTTTTCTTTGGGTTTTTACTGACTTTTAATTGAAATTTCTACTGTAACAATTGCAGTCTCATGCAAATATAAAAGAGGCATTGCTAGTTTGTTCCAAGGTCGAACCTTCACAAAACTATAATATTTCAATCAGTGTGCTTACACCAATGTAATCAACCTATTTTATTCATTCACTATCCCTCACCTCCAGTATAAGAGGCCACTTCTGTCATCCCCACCAGGGGCTAATAAAGTCCTCACCTCCTGTTGTCAGTAAGGAAAGGGGAACCAGACGCTACCTCTATACAGTTGTAGGAGGAACAGTACAGGGCGCCACACAGCCACAAAGGCATCTCCTGCAGGAGGACCTAATTGAGGACTGCCTGAAAGACCAAGGATTGCTGACACAGACAATGCCAGCCAATTAATTGGGTTCTGCTGTTTAGAAGATGTGCTTTGTTGGGATGCAGGAGGAGGGTATTAAAGGAGCTTCTCATCTGCTCGAGGAGTCTGTGCCTCTGATTCAGTGTCACCTCACTTCCAATCCCCAAGGGCAAATAAGGTCAGGCACAGGTAGGGTGGTCCAGGGCACAGGCAGCATACAGTGAACTGACACAATTCCAGTCCCAAACAAGTGGTGGTAGAGGAGGCCTGATAGAAGCTGTAGCCTTCACCATGCCCCTCTGGGAACACTGTAGGGAAAAATAGGTAGCATGGCTAGTGCTGCCCAGCTGCCACACAGAGCCCCATCACATGGCACTGATGCTGAGTGGAGAGCCTGAGCTTCTATCTGGGGAAATACGACAATGTTCTCCTTTCTCCCGGAAACACACATACACACACACACACACACACACACACACAGAGAGAGAGAGAGACAGAGAGACAGAGACAGAGACAGAGAGACAGAGAGAGACAGAGAGAGATCTCCATCAACATAGTTTAAATAACACCCAGGATCACAGAGTATCAGCACATCAGAACAGAACAGGAAAATATCTAAGTTTCAAAAGAGACACTATGGACATTTGTGGAAATGGCAGAGATATCAGATCTCTTATATTTTAAAGCTATTGATTATAAAATTATCCTTGAAGGACCAAGTATTAATATGATTTGAGCTAATGAAAACTGATACAAAGGATATAAAATTACTAAAAGTTCAGAAATGAAGCATGTAATAAAAATATTAAAAATTTCAGTGTTTGAGGCTCCATGGCAGAATAGCTGAAACAAAGACAAAGAAAAATACCAGTAAATTGAAAAGCAAAATATTGGTGGTGGGACTAATTGAGAAAAATAAGCACAGTATTGGAGACCTGAGAAATTATCAAAAATAACCTCTATTTTATGTCACTAGAATCACAGAATGAAATAGCAGAATGTGTCTGAATGGCACATAAACCTATCGATTCAAGAAAGCAAGACATTTCAAAGTTTAAGTCTATTTCAAGACACATCATCATTAAAACTCTGAATTCTAAAGACAAGACAAAAATTTCAGAGAGTAGATAAAAAAAAAAAAGCAATATGAAATTTAGAGTAGAGGTAAGTTTCCTCAGAAGCCATAAGGGCTAGAAGTTAAGTAGCAAAAGTAATTTAAGGGTGGTCAATTGACAATCTTGTATCTATCAAAATACCCTTCAGGAAATAAGGAGGAAATCAATACATCCTCGGATAATAAGAGAAAGCTGAGAGAGGTTTTGCCAGCAAATTTACTCTAAAAGGAGGCTTAAGTGAGTTTTCCAATAAGAAAGACGACTTAAAAGAAGAAGAAAAACAACTCCGAGCAGCAGCAGCTAAGAACAGAGGAGGAAAGAAAGATCCAAACCACGGTGTTCTGCAGATGATGAAGATGCTCTGCTTTCCTTCTTTTCTTGAGTTTATAAATGACATTTAGTAGCTGAACAAAAAATAACATGCTCTTGTGTCTATCTAAGAGGGAGAGGGAATGACCTAGGCAGGAGAGAGGTGTTTCTATACTGTGTGCCAACTGTTAAAGCACTGAACCTATAGTAAACTGTGATAATCTACACATGTTTCAGTAACATTTAGAATAATCTCTGAAAGAGAAAAACTACAGGCGAATGAAATGAAATTGTTGAAATACACCCAAGCAACCCACAAAAGAGCAACTAAAAGAAAACATAAATGAAAGAAAATGTCAACCACAAAGTAATCTAATAACTTAAATCTGAATATCATCAAGTGGTACGTCAATGGGCTAGATAGTCTAATTAGAGACAAGTCGAGTGAACTTAAAAATGTTTCAGTCATATGCTGCTTACAGACACTTGCCTTAAATACATAAGGACATAGGCAAACTGAAATGAAATGGACGGAAGAAGACACATCATGCAAACATTAATCAATGTCAAGCAGGACTGATAATGTCCCAGATAAGTCAGACTTCACACTGACATTACATAATATGTGGAGCCAATTCACCCACAGAGAGATAACCAACATTCACAGGTACACAAATACAGCTGCAAACGTATGGATTCAAACTCCTCAAACTGAAAACATAATATATAATTACAGCTGGAGGCTCTACCACCCTCTAAGCAGTTACCAGATTAAGGCCGGAAAAATAAAGCTTCAGTTACGACGATAGCCATGTCAAACAGAAACAGTACCAAAACATCTACACACGACTATCTTCCACATAATATAAACAAATGGAAATCAACAGTGCATCAGATTTCTGTTGAGTAAGAGGGGGTGAAGTGACCACTAAGTCCAATTGCAATATCAGATGTTGACCTGTGCTGTTTCATTCTGTAGCCCTGAGGATCGTCAGTAAGAAAAAGACGCAGCAATACCCCGGGCCATCTCTACAAATGCCCCCTTTCCCTGTCCGGTCCCTCCACATTTCCTTCATTTTGAGGCTCTGTGGTTTGACATGCAGACAGGTGTCCAGTACCCCGTGTCTCTGGGGCATCTGCCCTGTCATTATTGCGAATTGTCCTTGTTGCTAATAATTTTCTTTGCTCAAACTCTAAATGATCAAATATTGACACAGCCGTCCCTGTCTTTGATTGATATTTGTAAGCCATAATTTCTTTCAACCTTTTACTTTGAACTCCTCATCTGTGTCATTAGATTAGAAACGAGTCTCTGGATGCAGTTCTAACTGGCACTCTGCAGCCTCTCCACTGTGTGTGGAGCACCTGGAGCACTCCTGTTCAAGTGCTCACTGCAGGGTGCTACTTACAGGCTTCTTGTCACTGTTCGTGCCCTTGCCTCCTCTGGCTCCCGTTCCTCAATTTCTCTTTTACATTTTTTGCTTCAGGTTATCAGACTGTTTATACAGAACCAATCTTACTCTCTTAAAGAACCATATATATAATATATAATATATAATATAATTATATATTTATATATATTATATATTATATTACATTCATTTATATATTCTTACTCTCTTAAAGAAACATACATATATATATATATATTTATTATATATATATATAGTTCTTTAAGAGAGTAAGAAGTCCACTAAGTCCTATACATATTTATATATATGTATATATACATATATATAAATATATGTATAATGCTCTAGTTTCTCAGAGTATTTTATACACATGGGTATATGAACACATCTATGATTTATAATAGTCTGCTAATACAAGTACAGTAACACCTTCAGGGGAGCATAGAAACTTTCTTTTCATTCAGTTCCCTTTGCCTCCTCGACTTTTAAGTATGGTTTTTACAGTGGTATGTGTGACATTTGATTCTTGTTACAACCATCAAGCATCACATATGAAAGTAGTAAAGAGATGCTTATCCTATGTCCTCTTCTCTGAGGTCTATTGCTCTTTCTGATTCCCCAAATGCCTTCTTTTTACCATTTCCTTACAGTTTACAAACTTTATCCAACATAAGAACTAGTGACTATCATAAGGAATTGGTTTATTTGCTTGGTTTTTTTTTTTTTTTTTTTCATGTTAAGAGTGTTTTCACTTTTTTTTCCTGAGTGACAATATTACTGATTGGTAACTTGCTGTGAATATTTCTCTTGTTTTAGTGGCTGAAACAATCGTAAGCTGCAAACTAATAGGAGGTCCTGGTTGTTTTGCTGAGTACTTGGAGGCCGCAGGACACCTTTGCTACTGTGATGTCCCAAGGAACCTTCTTACTTTCCTGAAGGTTTCAGCTGGGTGTTCAATGCCAGTGATCCTGAACCGAAATGTAAAAATGTCAAATAATTCAAATTCAACTTTTTTTTTTTTTTTTTAAGTTTCTTCATCCTTAAACCAACAGTCTGTTGAAATTAAAGTCAGAAGACATGACAGCACAGATGGAATGAATGGGTCAGCATGAGGCACTAGAACTGTAGACATCTCCTCGGTCAGCAGAAAACACAGTCCTCTCCCAGCATGATCAATTAAGATAATTATTAAGATTAATTAGTGTTAGTGATTCAAATCATTTCTTTTTTTGTTTGTTTTTTTAATTAGATATTTTCTTTATTTACATTTCAAAGGTTATCCCTTTTCCTGTTTTTCTTCTCTGAAAACCTCCTCTCCCCTCCTCTCCCCTCACCCTGCTCACAGACCCACCCATTCCTGCTTCCTGGCCCTGGCATTCCCCTACACTGGGGCACAGAGCCTTCACAGGACCAAGGGCCTCTCCTTCCATTGATGACCAACTAGGTCATCCTCTACTACATATGCAGCTGAAGTCATGAGTCCCACCATGTGTACTCTTTGGTGGTTTAGTCCCAGGGAACTCTGGGGGATATTGGTTAGTTCATATTGTTGTTCCTGCTATGGGGATGGACCTAATAATGGGCAGAACCACCCTTGAAACCCAGGCCGTTTGTTTCCAGGATTTCTGATCTTACCCAAACACCAAACACCTTTATATATTTCCAGAGTGGTTGTACCAGCTTGCAATCCCACCAGCAATGGAGGAGTGTTCCTCTTGTTCCACAACCTTGACAGCATCTGCTGTCACCTGAGTTTTTGATCTTAGCCATTCTGACTGGTATGAGGTTGTTTTGATTTGCATTTCCTTGATGACTAAAAATGTTGAACACTTCTTTAGGTGCTTCTCAGCCATTGAGTACTCCTCAGTTGTGAATTCTTTGTTTAGCTCTGTACCCTTGAATCTTTGAAGATTGAAGACTCAAA
Organism: Mus pahari; assembly: GCF_900095145.1. Lineage (NCBI taxonomy): Eukaryota > Metazoa > Chordata > Mammalia > Rodentia > Muridae > Mus > Mus pahari. Next base: position 43,668,133 of record NC_034591.1, read on the forward strand.
TCATTTCTAATGTGATCCATTTTTTTCCATCAACACCGGAATAGAGAATACATGACCATGACTTATAAACTATTTCTCTGTTACACAGATATATATGAAACAATATATCAATTTTGTTTTTGTTACACCCCAGACAATGAGAAAGAATGCATCATTCAACCAGCCTCTCAAATTCCTACCCTTACTTAGCCACACATATTTAAAAAAATCAACTATTTAAGTATATTGTATAATGGAAAAATAAAAGAGATGAATGCCAAAATGAGCCTGCCATAGAGTCAGAAACCTTTCTTTTATGTCCTGTTACATAAAAAAAATGGCATGCCATAAATTTTGTAGGAAAATCTTACAATGTAGTTCTACAGTCTGGTAGTCCACTTCACACCCAAACAACTTTAAGTCATCAGTTTCCATTATTTTATAAACTCAAGTACTTAAAAAATCACTGTAAAAGTTAAGAGAATTTTAAGATAACTATGAAGCCCCCAAATAAAGGTGAAACCTGTCCATTTTTAAAGTTGTCTTTTAAAGTTCTCACATTTGCAATATTGCTCTATAAGGCCCCAAAATAGCTTTTTATATCAAAAGGTAATAATCAAAAAACACACATTCACTTAGGACAAATTATAGTTCACTTAAGCCACACTTACTCAAAAGACACACGACAGTCACGTTCCCAAATACTGTAATGATGTAATAAGAGAGTAAGGGGAAAGAAAATCCAAGCAGTGGTGGTGCACACCATTAATCCTCAAACTTGGGAGGCAGAGCCAGGCAGATCTCTGAGTTCAAGGCTAACCTGGTCTACAGAGTGAGGTCCAGGATAGCCAGGGCTACACAGAGAAACCCTGTCTCAACTCTCTGCCCCCACCCACCACCTAACAAATAGGATACGGGAAAAGAGACAAGGCAGTGATATATTCATAAGATAAAGTAATGACAAAGCCATTTCTTGATTATCATTCAAGATCACTTCATTATCAGTGATTATGGTGAGAAAGTAAAGACAAGTGTGTGTGTGTGTGTGGGGGGGGACCATTCTCACCTCAAGATGAGAAACATATGTTACACAAATGTGTTTCTTAGCACTCTCACTGTGATGGATCTAGCAATGAGCAGAACCACCCTTGAAACCCAGGCCGTTTGTTTTCAGGGTCCCTGATCTTACCCAAACACCATTCTGCAGAGAAATTTCACCCTAGAGAAATCAGTGAAGCGGTGCATGCCTCCTGCAAGATATAAAGGCAGAATAAATACGGAACTCATAGAAGAACTCCATTTCACATGAAATAAGCGCAGACTAATGGTGGTGTCCCTTAATGAGTGGTGCCTCAGAATCAAGAGACGGTTTACACTGTTAGAGTCCACAATTTATAGCTAAAAGAAAATCTCACTGACCCTAAAAGGTTTACAAAGAATTAAAATCATCCTACGCAGATTTCAAGGTAAGCACACAGTGAGGGTATAAATAAACTAAGAAGCAAAGTAATTTCTTCATACCCAGTGTGTTAGCAATGGATACTGCTCATGAATCTGCCTTTTCAATTTGTAATAACTGAAACAACTGTATCCTGACCCTGGAGGATCTTAAATCTGCCCCTGAGTAGTTTATTCAGAAAACAAATAAAATAAAAATGTTAATTAGATAGCAAAAACATCAGTTAAGCTATAAAAATAAAAGGTTAATGCCACTGTACTTGATTTCCCAAAAATCATTTGACATTTTTCATTTATAGATCCATGCTATGAAGGGAAATGAAATTTAAGGCCTGGGATTCATGCAACTTATGTCCAGAGAAATAGTTGTTTGTAAGCTTGGAAGCCTGAGGCAGAGAGCACAGTGAGACAAGCCTGGGCACGCCCAGGCAGGCCATTATTGGAACATTCCTGGGACTGAACCAAATGTTCCGCTAACCCGCCCCTCAGGTCTCCTAGCATTCCTGCCTTTGCAGGTACCATCCTGCAAATGTGTACATTTAAATGAACCAATCGCATGTAACTGCGCCAATTCTCCCCACCCCCAGACCCTTATCCTATAAAGACCTCAAGCTCTTGGGCCTGGTTGTCGACTTCCTCTGTCTCCTGCGTGAGATACGAATCGAACGGAGCTCTGCCAATAGAAGTGCCTCGTGTGGTTACAGCAAGAAGGCCTGTCTGTTGAGTTCCTGGGGCACCCTAACTCCTGTGACCTGAGGACCTGAGGGAGTTCCTCGCGAGGGGGTCCTATCACCAGTAAAGAAAGCAAGCCAACTTTTTACTCAAAAACCCTTACGTTAAATAAATAGAAGCAGAGGACTTTAAGACTTTGGTGGCAACAGGAGAGCACTGAGGAGAGCAAGCCCACTTTTCACTCTGTGAAACTTAGGATAAGGAGAAGTAGAGGGTTTAAGTAGTTAATCAGCAACAGAAAGAACAGTGTAATACCCTGTAGCCTTCTATGTAATGGAGGACTTAAAGTTCAAAGCACTACTATTAGGCTACTCAAAAAGAAGCTTTGAAGATGTGTTAAGAGAAATACCTCTATGTAGGGGCAGAGGAGATGCCTCCATAGGTAGATTCCCTGCCTTGAGCAAGAAAACCCCAGTTCAGATCCCAGCAGGCATGGGACAGCCAAGTATTATAACCTTCTCTAACACCAGAGATGGGAGGCAGAGATCCTGGAGCTCAGTGACCAGCCAAACTAGCCCACATCTGAGCTCCAAATTCAGTGAGACCTTGGCTCAGAAAATAAGGGAGGGAGGGAAAAAGGGAGGGAGGGAGAAAGGGAAGGAGGGCAGCAGGAAGGGGGAGCAAGAGCTGGAAGGGAGGGAGAGAGAGAGAGAGAGAGAGAGAGAGAGAGAGAGAGAGAGAGAGAGAGAGAGCGAGCTCTGAGTTGGCAAATCTCCCTTTGCTCAAACTCTGAATACCAAACTCCTCTTTTGTCCTAATAGAAAGAGAAGGAAAAGAGAAAAAGAAAGAGAAAAAAATTGCAACACCTCACCCTTAAGCAATCTCTCAGCAACTTACTTCTTATTAAACCCTGACTTCAAAAACACAGTATTTTGTCCTCACCATGTTGTAATTTTCTTTCCCCTTTCTCTTAACAAAAATATAACCCCATGTCACTTGTATCCTGGAAAGGAGAAACACCCCAGTCTTCCAAAACAGTGTCTTCACTTACAAACTTTCATCCTAACTTATCACATTGATAGTTCACTGGCAGACCCAGTAACATCCAGTTTTGAGGTAAATGGGACCTGAGAGGGACAAAGAGATGGCAGAGGCCTTAGGAGTGTCTGCTGCTCCTCCAGAGGACATGAGTTTGGTTCCCAGGATCCATCTCAGGTGTCTCACAGCCTCCTGACACTCCAGCTCTGGGGCATCCAGCGCCTCTGCTGACCCCTGCAGGAACTGCAGTCATGTGCTCAATACCTTCCTCCCAACACACACTATTTCTTAAAAACAATAAATAAAATGTTTTTAAAGGACCCGAGAGATAGAAAAGTGGGGAAATGTTTCAGTAATTCATCAGACTGAAAGACATTATGGCTGTTTTATATTAACTCACTATAATCACTGCCAGGAAATCTCAATCACGCGAAACCCACTTCCAGCTTTTCATCTCAGCGGAGGCCAAACCCTGAACTTGTGAAGAAAGGCATTGTTGCCACACTAAATCAGTTCTGCAGAAGATCACAGATCCCTCTCTACTGGAAGTGCTAGAAGAACAGGTTAGCAGAGGGTGCCCTGTGGAGGAAAAGCACAAATGGCAACTGCTCCCAGAATGCCAACTCTAATAGAGAAGCCACGGACTGGAATTTGTAATGAGTTATGGAAGCTTTCTCCTTTCAAAATTCATGAAAATCTATGAAAAGAGAAACACCAAATTACTGTGAAAGAAAAAAACCATCTTACTGCACCAAAAGAAAGAGGTGAATAGTCTCATTCTGATTTGAAAATACAAATGTAACATAAATCATGTTATAAGAGATAGTCTCCTTTCTGTGTATAGATACATTCAAATACATATATACATATATTATTCACACAAACTAGTTCAAAATTGCATATTAAATGTTTGTCAAGCATATATGGACAAAAGAATTATATTATACCTTATATAATTCTAGACCTATGAATGAGAATTTTGAAAAAAAAATTGTGTATTTCCCCTCAAACCATCAGAAAGTTACTTTCCTATCAATAATACTTTGATTGGGGTAAAAAAAAGTTTTTGAAACTTAAGTCATTTGTAAAATATGAAAACATTGAAGGTACATAAATATTAAGAAGTATGCAAAAGAATCACACACATGCCTAATAGTAAGTATAATTCCTAAAAGTATGAACTTACAAAGAATCCAGACTTATCACTTAGAAATCGCCCCCCAACTCCCATAATCTTGTAACTATATAATAATGCAAAATGCATTTAGTTCAAGTTCAAAAGTCTTTCTAGTCTATAAAAGTCTCAAACTCATTGAAAAGCCCAATGTTCAAAGTCTCTTCTATATCTCATGAAATATCTTAATTGTAATCTTCTATAAAATAAAAATCAAAAGGCATATAGCATACTCCTAACAAATAAATGAGTTGGAAATCCGAAGGACATTTTGACACCAAACATGCATGGAGATATTAATTGGAGTTTGCCCAGCTGGTTTTTGCCTTGCTTTGGTTCAGTATTTCCTTACTATGCTCCCTTTCCACCATTCTGGATCACTTAGACATTTAATCTTGTAGGTGGCACCCCACTTGTGTGAACTGTTGAAGAAAACTGTTGAGGCGTAAATACGGTTTAAAACTATTCATCGGTAAACTGATCTTATGTAACTGCCCTGTCCAAACGTCAATGCAGACTCCTGAGTCCTCTTCCATTTGCATTAAATGGAGGTAAAATGTCAATAGACCCCCCCCCCACCCTTTAACTATGCTGAGAGAGATCCACTAGGTACACCTATGGGGAAAGACAGCAGAATTACATTTAAAGGCAACTAACTAGAGAAAACCTCACATATGCAAAATGAACGCATACTAAAATACTTCTTAGAAAGGGAAGCAATTAAATCCATCACTAGGAGGACCTGTGATAACCAAAGGACACCATCATAAGATAGTGAAAGCTAAGAAAGAAAGAAGACGTGCCCAAATCCCCATTTCTCTGCAAATATGTAATTTTCCCACTATGAACTATATCCTTGGCTTTTCCAAAAGACAGTTTACTGAAGGACACATTTCTTCATTGAGAACATGAGAATGTAGCTTGGCATGTGCTTCCTGTTAAGAATGTTGGAAAGACAGTCCGTAGGTGCCAACACACGCCTGCCTGGCAATGTGAATCTGACCACCAACCCCTGGTGCAGGAGCTCCCAGATGCCAGCGGTAAGAACTACTATCTGCTAAACGGGCACAGTATAAAGCTGCCCTGTGTTTATACCCTGTATCTGCCTCATAGAGTACTACAGCTCTCAGAGCTCATGAGACAGACTCTGTGTGCTGGATGAAGGTCAATGCAGAAGCTCAACACTGGTCAAAGTACAGAGAGAGTCAATGGTGTGCTTAACCAAAAATACAAAATCTACATCACACTCTCTCCCCAAGGCTTAGGCCCCGTCATGAGAGACCTGGGGCAGAAAGACTGTAAGGTCCAGAGGTCTGGGAGGTCCAAACAAAACACTTTCTCTGATAACTACATTCACAGCTGTGAATGGCCTGGAAGCTATGGTTGCCTGCACAAGGCCTGCACAGGTTCAAGCCAGTCACGTCAGCATGGGTTCCCCATCCTAACTAAAGAGCCACTGCCAGGTGATGGCTTCTGAAAGATGGAGGGGGTTCTGTAAGTGTGGCCCTGTATCTACACAGGCATCACAAAGTGGACTCAGATGTTTTCAAAAGAAGACACAAAGTTAGGAGGGTGTGGGGGAGGTAGGGGGTGGATCTCAGAGGAGTGAGGATGATGAAGGGGAGGTGAATGAGATCAAACTACATTGTATAAAACATTCAAAGAACTAATGAAAGTATATTTAAAAGATAAAACTCAAACAAGAAGGAAAAGATAAGCTTACTATCCATCTTAGTTAGGGTTTTACTGCTGTGAACAGACACCATGACCAAGGCAAGTCTTATAAAAACAACATTTAATTGGGGCTGGCTTACAGGTTTAGAGGTTCAGTCCATTATCAAGATGGGAGCATGGCAGCATCCAGGCAGGCATGGTACAGACAGAGCTGAGAGTTCTATGTCTTCATCCAAAGGCTGCTAGTTAGTGGAAGGTTAACTTCTAGGCAACTAGGGTGAGGATCTTATACCCACACCCACAGTGACACACCTACTCCAACCAGGTCACACCTATTCCAACAAGGCCACACCTCCAAATGGTGCCACTCCCTGGTCCAAGGATATACAAACCATCACACTATCCTTATACAATTATAGCAATTTCCGTATTTCCTTACAGACTTTGTTCTGTCTATAAGTTTTATTTTGGTTTATTAGGTGTGATAAAATGAGATACACTGATTTTAATTTTTCCCACACAATATATTTTAATCATGTTTTAACTTCTGCCAGCTCTTCCTAGATCCCTTTCACCTTCCAATCTATCCAACTTCATGTATGTTCCTTTGTCTCTCTCTCTCTCATTCCAACAACAAACAAATTCAGACAACAATAGAAAAACCAATGAAACAAATGCTAAAATTAAACAACACCCCCCCACACACACACACACATAAAAACCCCACCCTGGAGTTCATTCTGTGTGGTTTACGATTTACCATAGGATTTTAATGAAGTATGACAGGCAATTACAAGACTCAAATCTTTTATTAATTTAATAGATGAAATGGTATCTACTTGTTTATACCGTTTATGCACCATGTCCATTTTCTACCGTACTATATTTAAAATAAGGGGAGTCAGTTTGAGGAAAAATAAGGACTTGATATGTAAATACTGAAGTTCAAAGGGACAATGGCTAATTAAATGACAAAACATTCCTTAAAAAGGTAAAGTTTTATTTGTAATTTTGAAGACTAAATTTGTACTTAGATAGTTCCCTTTGAAAAGCATGGCTTTCAATGAGCAATAAGAGGTTTTAAATACTTTATTATCAGTGTCTTAAGTTACTATTATCTATTCCTGTGATTTTTTTTTTAAATGTTCAAGAACAATCTGGGGAGGAAAGAGTTTATTAGGCTTCCATCTTCTGAGGAAGTCAAGGCAGGAACTCAAGGCAGGAACCTGTAGGCAGGAACCTGTAGGCAGGAAATGAAGCAGAGCCATGAAGCTGCTTATTGGCTTGTTCTATCTTGCTTACTCCTTATGCTTTCTTAAACAACCCAGGAACACCACCAGCCCAGTGCTATCACTGCCCACAGTGGATAATGCCCCCCTCCATACCAATTATCAATTGCCCAACAGACATGCTCACAACAGTCATGCTTCAACAAACGCTTTCTCTTTGCAGAAATCTCTAGCTTGTGTCTTCAAGCTGACAAAAATATCTAACAAGTGAGTCATCTATAAAATAATTTTGTTTAATTTATATATGATTTCTTTTTATATGAATTGCCATAAAATTATTTTAAATATCACCTATTGAAAACTTACAAAGAGTCACCTGCCACAAGGAAAAGGAAGATATCCAAGAACCAAAGCTAACAGGCAGGTTTGGCTAAGGTGAACGTACAAGGTAAGGGCAGGTGTGTGTCCTGGAAGACAGGCACTGCCTCAGAAGCAGAATCAATGGCAAACATTGTGGTGGCAGGGGAAATACGCTGCACAGAAAACAGCTAAAAACGAAAGTCTAACCCAAATTACCCTGGATAAAGAGCTGATAAAGAAACTTGATAAGGAAACCAGTGTAAAGAAACTGTGACGTCATCACAAGGGGGTAAAGTAGAGCAAAGCAAAACAACAACAAAAGCAGGGTTCTATCAAATCACTAAGAACGTAAGACAGAACGGAATTAACAAAAATTGGCAAGGATACAGATTCAAGAGCCTAGAGAGTACAGCATGGTCTGGTGGAGCTGGAAAATGCCCTTGGATCTAGTGGTGAGGCCACTCAATGCTTCTTTAACTGGACAGGATAGTTAGAGTTAGAGATTAAGCAGTTAACCACTTCTACAAAATATGGGTACAAAGCTGAGTTTCCCATCAGAGAGCATGGCAATGTGCAAGGTAAAAATCCCCCCTAAATCAAATGAGTGTTCAAGGTTGATGTCTGCCTGGATGTCAAGGTGGCAAAAGAATGGACCAAGAACCTGCTGGGGAAGCAGTCCCATGGAGAACAAGGACTCTGAGTATTAAAACCATGCAAGGCATGCAGAGAGACTACTGGGGTGAGTGACACAATACGAGGATATGGCTGGAAATTGGGGGATGGAATCGCTGCTCGGACTCTGGTTTTGCCGCTCAGTAAGTGGACAACTCCCCGTCTGAGAAGAAGAATGAAAACCTACCTGGACAGAGAGCTTATCCACAGAAGAACATAAATGAATGGCCAATGCTGCTGCTCCAGTGCCTTCTATTTGACAGCCATGGTGCTGAGGAACTTCATCAACACCATTGGTTAGGTTTGTCATGAACCCTGCAGTGGAATTTAAGGGCTGGGCTCAAAGGACCACACAATCAACAGACACAAGCATTATCTCACTATCTGAGAGTGTCCACATTACCACGAGTGTTTGGCTTTCTTTTTGATTTACGGTGAAGATGCAAAGACCTCACTTTGTCAGCTATGAGAATAAACAGGTACAAGTGCACCTACATATACTTGTGATAAATAACAAGCATGTCTCATGTTCAAAATACAAACAGAAGCCCCTTAGATTACAATAATGGACTGCCACATTGACTTGTCAATCCTCACTAAATAGAGAGAAATAACCACAGCAAGTATTGAAGGGTATTTTTCAAAAAAATGGCACAAAAATGGTCATCAAGTACACTGACTATGAAATTGTACAAAACAACACTGAAAAGGCTGGTGACGCAAAATAAGAAGAACTCTATCGCTAGCTCCACAGACCTGTTGGTTTTCTCTCCTGCTCCTTTTCCCATTATAAATAAGAATCACACTATGCCACGAACACTTTTTTTTTTGTTAAGATTAGTTAATTTATTTATTATATAAGTACACTGTAGCTGTCTTCAGACACACCAGAAGAGGGCATCAGATCTCATTACGGATGGTTGTGAGCCACCATGTTGTTGCTGGGATTTGAATTCAGGACCTCTGGAAGAACAGTCAGCGCTCTTAACCGCTGAGCCATCTCTCCAGCCCAGGAGGTACTACTTCATAGCATACACACACAGAACAGCTTGTATAGACTATCAAAAACTAATTAAAAGTTACCAAAAAAGAGTCACATACAAAAATTTAGTGAAGCTAAACAGCAGCAGTGTCCAATTAACATAATGGTACTACTATAACCATTATCTAAAAACAAAACCTAAGACATTTCTCACTATTTCTAATTTTTCTCATTTTTATGAGTACTTTGAGGATTGTACTCAATATATTTTGATCATATTCACTTTCTTCCCCTGCCTAATTTCTCCCCAGTCCACTCCCCATCCTTAACATACAGAACTCCGTGCCTTTTTTAAAAACAACAAAAAACGGTGAAGTCCAATTTCTGGTGCCCCAATATTCTTGGATGTGTGGCCTTCCACTACAGCATGGCTGACCAGGGTACACTTCCTTAAAGAAAACTGACACTCTGTCACCCAGTATCTATAAACTTCTAACTGCTACTTACAAAACCTGAGACCCTGTGCTCACTTCCACGCTCCACGCCAAAAGTGTCTGGCTTAAGCTTGCCTAGTTCGTTTACAGACTGTCTCAGCTGCTGTACTACACAGCGCAATGTCCTGCTGGATTCAGAAATACTGTTTCCTTAAAGCCATCGACTACCTCTGGCTCTCACAACCATTTACTCCCTCTCCTTCAGTGATCCAAGAGCTTTGGCAGGGGCAACTGATACAAATGTCCTACTGAGGCCTCAGTGGGCATTCTGTAATCGCTAATGTTCTGCACCATAGCCAATTGTGAGTTTCTGTGTTAATCGTCCATTATAAAAAGAAGCTTCCCTGATGAGGGTTGAGAGACACAGCAATCTATGGGTATGACAGTAAATCATGACAAGTCTGTTTAATATTATGCCTATCTAGCAAAGGACTAGTTCTCTACATCTTATTATCTGTCAAGCTACAGGTTCCCTGTTATTACTAATGGTGGATGTGAGTTTCAACATATAGAACAAGCCTTAAATTCAACTAGAAAGTAGAATGCCTCTCTCCTGACATTCAGCGTCATTATTGTACCCCCTGGGCATGTCATGTTAGGCTAGTCATTGTTGCAGCTCACAGAGTTCACAGCTAGAAATAATTATTAGTTCCCCACCACCACCACCCAATAGCACACATAGCACCTTCCAGAGCTATGAAAGATAACTAGGAAAGTTAGCTTGATTTCTCAGTGTTCAAGGATTCCTATGTGGTATCTTCAATACCAGGGTTTTACTGTCATGTTCTGGACAGTCAGCAAGAGCACTCATAATAGCAAGGAACTTTTTTTGGGGGGTGGAGCTCTATGGGGCCTGACTGGCCAACAACTGTAAAATAAGTAAGCCATTTCTGGTCCTGGGCTTTCCATATACTAGCTTCCAGTTTCTAACAGGGACAATGCTGTTTTTTTTTAACAGGGTCACTCGATTTTAATTCCTGAGGGGGGACGCTAAGACACAGAAAGAGGGAGAAAAATGAGAAAGGGAAGGAAACATTTGTCTACATTATCCCAGTAAGGACCAGATAATACTTGCGAACAATCATAATTTTGCTGTAAAGACAATTAAAGGAAATAAGCTAGGGAGCTTGCTAAGTCAGAGGCAGAAATCAAAACATAACTATATGTGAATGGGAAGAAAACTCAAGGGGAGGCAGACTCTAATCTTGTATGGTCATGAAATTAAGAGATTGTGTTTCTTTTCAAAATTAGTTAAGACTATGCAAGTTGGGAAAACAAAGCCGCATTAAAGGAACGGATTCTATGAATACTAGCCAACCCTCACTTTACAATTAATGTTAGACAGAAGCCCGTTACTACATGGACAAAGCCCATTATTACAGGGAATATTTTTCATTCCTATTATATGCAAATATAAGAAATTTCTTTTCAATGCTATATGTGCGGGCTAGTTTTACGTTAACTTGGCACAAGACAGAGTCATCAGAGAGGAGGGAGCTGCAAGTGAGAAAATGCCTCCATGAGATCAGGTAGGCAAAACTGGAGGGCATTTTTCTTAAATAGTGATTGATGGGAAAGGCCCAGCCCATTGTGGGTAGTACCACCCAGGGCTAGGAGTCCTGAGTTCTTTAAGAAAGCAAGCTAAGCAAGCCAGGTAAACAACAAACCAGTAATCAGCACCCCTCCATGGCCTCTGGATCAGCTCCTGCCTCGAGGTTCCCGCCCTGTCTTGACTTCCTTCAATGATGAACAGCGCGATGTGGAAGTTTAAGCCAGATAAATCCTTTCCTCCCTAAGTTGCGTCTGTCATACGGTGTTTCATCACAACAATAGTAACCCTAACTAGGATAGTATATAAAGGAAAGTCATAGATGTTGACTACACATACACTTTGCCATGGAGGAAAAAAAACAAAAAACAAAAAAATCAAAAAAACAAAAACAAAAAAACCCCCAAAACACTATTAAAGTGGTAAGTTTGGAAGGATCACACCATTACTTTGACCCGTGAGCTATATTCTCTACCAAAAAGCTGCAACTTTATACTGGAATGAGAGGACAGTTGACACAAACAGTAGACTCACTACCTCAGAAGTATATGAGTGTTTACTGTTGATGTCCAGCAGTGCCAAATGAAGGCTCCATTGTGTACCTGCTACTCAACTGGCTCAAACCTAATGAGTTGCTTTCTTCCTAAATAGGATCCTGGTCCAAAAGGAACTGTCCATATCAACTCCCTCTGCAGCCCTAATCATCAACAATAGCAGACCTCTGCTACTTTCTAGAGACTCAGTCTGAATTACCTATGGTCTTCACAGGATAATTAGTCCTACAAAGATAGCAAAACCACAGGTCACTTCAAATGCTATTACCACTCAGTCTACATTATCAGTTTTGGGATGATGTACCAGAATCACCCAGTAGTGGAAATCCCACAGTTGGGAATCACAAAGCAATGCCTCTCTCTCAAACTCACCCAATTCATGACAAAAATCTCACTGATTCTTTCCACAAGTGACTCCCATGTGGAGCCATTGTCCAGAACCACTGAACCAAAGCAAATGTTTCCCACCCCTGGCCTTCGATGTGAGACAGAAAATGCTACCACTCACGTATCATTGTTGCATGAACGACATCCCTAGAGAGATACAAACGAGCATCTGCACACCCCCCCCCCCCAGATAGGGCACCTATAACAAAGCATAGGGGACTCCAAGCCCAGCTTGGGAAACCCATCAGTTTACTGGGCTTACTTTCAGATCGTAGGTGAGGGGTTGTTTACAGAAACAATCATTCTAAGCAATCACACCTTCAAAAAAGGCTCATCCCTGCCAGGCAGTGGTAGTGCACACCTTTAATCCCAGTACTTGGGAGGCAGAGGCAGGCAGACCTCTGAGTCTAAAGCCAGGCTAGTTTGAACAGAGGTGGCTGAGTGTCACTTTCCTCTCTTGGCAATCCTTAGAATCCTAGTCTTGGTACTGAAGTCTTCTTTACCTTACTTCCTGCACAGGATAATCAAACAGCCTTGGACTTAAGCACATTATGGTTTTACCTGTCAGCGCACTGCTTGCCCCAAGCTACTGCTAGTTCCTAGCAGAGAAACACCTTGGTCTGGCTGCTCACTGAGCTTTTGATACTATGAGATAATTCCTTTACTATAAATCTCCAGTAGTTCCTTCAAGAAGGTTCTGTGACTTAAACCTAGCAATAGTTGCGAGTACTACAGGTCTGGCCTAATTTTATCTATCAAATATGGTAGAGACAGAATGAAAGGGAGGTTTCCGATGGTCGCAGGCTTGGGTAGAAGATGAAGACCTCAAACGGAAATAGGAGCTACATTTATGCGTCTCGGATTCCTAGCTAAAGGGAAACAGAAGCCAAAAGTTCCCAGGTTTTTTAAATGCCATAGCATTTTGAGAATGAGAAATACAGCCAAATATTGAAATAGCAAATGAACTCAAATGTGAAAAGACCAGAAAAACCAAAGTAATGCATTTTTGAAGAGGTTAAGAAAAATTTCCCAAGGTCTCACAGCTAATAATTAGCATAAAGAGAGTCTACACTCCAGAATTCTGGTTTTATAGCTAGGACTCCTATTGTACATAGCATTTGCCACATATAACGGTGGTCTCCATGAGGAACTTATTATTTCTTTCTCATTTAGGTCTAAGGATGAACATTTCCACAAAAATAAAGTAATAACCTATTTTTCCAAAATTTTTAAAGGTATTTTCTTCATTTACATTTCAAATGCTTTCCTGAAAGTCCCCTATACCCTCCCCGCCCTGCTCCCCTACCCTCCCACTCCCACTTCTTGGCCCTGGCATTCCCCTGTACTGGGGCATATAAAGTTGGCAAGACCAAGGGGCCTCTCTTCCCAATGATGGCCGACTAGGCCATCTTCTGCTACATATACATTTCAAACGTTATCCCCTTTCCTGGTCTCCCCTCCGAAGAGCCCCTATCCCATCCCTCCTCCCCGGATCACCAACCCACCCACTCCTGCTTCCCTGTCCTGGCATTCTCCTCCTGGGGCATTGAGCCTTCACAGGACTAAGTGGATATCTCCCACTGATATCCAAAAAGGCTATTCTGTGCTACATATGCAGCTGGAGCCATGGGTCCCACCATGTGTACTCTTTGGTTGGTGGTTTAGTCAATGGGAGCTCTGGGGGTGCTGGTTGGTTCATATTGTTGTTCCTCCTATGGGGCTGCAAGCTCCTTCAGCTCCTTAGGTCCTTTCTCTGGGTCCTCCATTGGGGGACTTGTGCTCAGTCCAATGGTTGGCTGAGAGTGTCCACCCCTGATAATAACCTACTTTATCTAGATGTAGACTCAAATACTAAAAGTAAAAGTGAGCTTTGAAGTTTACATTATCAAGCCTTGTATTTGAAGGCGACACGTGTAACATTAAATGTGACCTAAGTAGGCATGTTCTTAGAGCCCATTTGCAGGACAGTTCCTGCCATGGGATCATAAGGAATAGCACCAAACCACCAAATCCACCAGCAAGTGAGGGTGAAGAAGTCTTCGCCCTTCCTGACTAGGGCAGCTCCTCCACAGGGAACTAGAAGAGAAGGTCCTAAAGGTCAGACCCTGTGAACCCTAAGATTCTGTTATTTACTAAAAACACCTGTTTTCAGTTGTGGCATGGCTCAACCCTTTGCACACATCTTTAATCCAGCTGGCTAGAATAAGGCATGCACTTAGCACACACTTATGAGAAGGTAAAGTTAGCTTGCAGAAGGAAGCACCCATATTTGAAAGTGATGTCTAATTGAGTGGCAAAGAAAGTGACAAATCAGAGAAAGATTTGACAAAATAGGATACACCTAACTCCGGTGAGAATAGAGAGGAAAAGGACTACTTGAGGGGCAGTGCAAAGAGAGACAAAAAAACAAAAAACAAAAAACAAACAAACAAACAAACAAAAGGAGGTAGTTTTACTGGGCGAGTTTTACAGAGGCAGGTTGAAGAAAGAACAAGCTAGACACAGATGAAGACAAAATGAGCCAGAGAAAGAGAAGGATCCAGAAGATTAGAACAGTCTGCCAGAGTCTGTCTGAGGTCAGAGCAATTCAGTCACAGGCAAGGGGGATGGGGGGAAACAGATTGAATCATTCAGCTTGGAGAGGAGTCTGAGCCACAAGAGCTGAGTTGAATGAACCAGCCAGCCAGAGTTCAGAAAGAAGCAGAAAGGGTGAACTTATTTATCGGTAAGACTCAGAGGCTGAAAACATTCTGGGCACAAATAGATTGTACAGAGCCTTGAAACTTCCTGACCTGGGCCTAGGATAGCCGACAGATGTAGTAAGTCTCAGAGACAACAATTACATCTGGAAAATAAAAATATATTTACATCTTTGGATGTATGCACAGTTTTCAAATGAGAGAGGGGACACACCTGGCACTAAGCAAACAAAAGACAACACTGCTGGGTGATCCTGGACCTGCTCAAGACAGTCTCATAAATGGAAACCCACTTATGACTGGTTCCTAAATTAAGTCTAACCTACACCAATATAATCACATTTATAATGTTTTTATATATACAATGTAATATATGTTTTTTTCAAAAATACTTTTAAAAATGAAGCAGAGCATTAATCAGTGGAGGGCTATGGAGGGCCATAGCCATTTCTGGTTTATAAAAGCACATTGCTGGCCCACCACAGAATTCAAACTCCCATTGCAATACACTTGCATGAATCGGCACTGGTGACTCATAGAATCTGGTTTTATATGAATATGCACAGATACACCTTAATTTTTATCTCCTAAACTGGTTGTGAAGAATTGCTTACACATTGATACATATTTAACATTATTAAATTTAGCTCTGCTTTATATCCATGTAAGACATTGTGCCATTTAATTATAATTGACATTGTCTATGAGTTCTGTTTTAGTGTGGAGAAGTGATATTATAAATGATTTGTTGTTTTAATAGAAAGCCCTGTACTAATGGAATTAAGAGCACATGACAGTCACTATTCTGATTCTAAATGCTTGTCTAAAACTTAGTTTTGTTTGCACCTTATATCTCTGACACTGTAGTTTCTTGTTACTCTCTAGGTGCTAGAGGATTTACATCACTGAAAGTTATTTCCATCTCTTCTCCTAGTGCAAAGAACTCTATATACCTTCTCAATATCCTGGGGTCACTAAACATACAGATGCTTATTACAACACCTCAGTGTCATATAAAGTGGCGTCCCAGACATGGAGGAAACCTACATAGGGAAATCAAGTCACAACTTATGAAGGTTCAATAATGGCTTCCTGCGATGCAGGATGTGATGACATAGACTTAAGATCAGCTTAACCTCTGTCCAAGATTAATGGGTTAAACTCTAGTGAATGTGTTAACTCACAGATTAATTTATTGTTTGACTTAATGTGTTCATTTTACAGATTATTCTGTGGATTAATTTACATGTGTGGGTTAATTTCCATTAAGGCATGTGCATGAAATTATCAAAATTTGTTTGCTTAAGAGCTTGTTTATTGAAATTTTCTTCTTGGAGAGGGTGAAATGAATCAAAGATAAGCAAGAAGATAAACACTTCCAGTCATGATTTCATCCAGATATTTCCAGCATGTCCCTGGATAAACTATGAAAACACGTAAGATCTTTTTTAAAACTCTTCAGTTGTAGGCCTGCCACATGTAGACTCAGAACATGAAATTACACAATAGATATTATCTTCATAATAATATATTATGGGGATGGCAATGGAAGGAGACAGAATATAGGCAATTTGACACAGAGAATATTTTTAATGCAAGATATGTAATGTACTTTTGTATACTAAAACCCACAGTTCAGTTCCTTAGGATGTGATGGTACCAGGTCATGACACTGGACAGAAGAAAGTTAGTTTCACCATAGAACTGAGCAGTCAGACGTGACAGAGCAAGAAAGGCTTGACTTGGAATTTCACACTGATCAGAGTATAATGGCAAGAGAAAAGAAACACTGGTTAATGAAGAGGTGGTAAAGAGGGTCATGCGCCTACCAGTAGATCAGAAGTAGCAGATGAGTCTGCAAGATGAAAAGGCAGGTGCGGGCATCATGAGGCAAAAGTTCAAAGTGAAAATAGGACCCAGATGAAGACCAGCCGGCTTGAAAATCATTCTGAGTGGAGAATCCTGACAAAAGAGGCGAGCAACGAATTCAGGATGAGCAGAGTGTGTCTGAGGGGAAAACGGGATGCCCAGCAGAGAAGCGCTCATGGATGAGTAAGACAGCAATCCGGTTTCCAGGCAGCTGGGTACCAAGATGAATGTGAGACGGAATGCAAACCCAATGGAAAGCTGCTTGATCCCCGAGGATAGGACTACCCTGCCTGGGGGATGAAGCTGAGTACAGTTTGGCATCAGATGTCATAAAAGCAAAAGAAAAACCCATCAGAGAGATCAGGGACATAGTCAGATGTAACTAGGCTGGGTGTCACATTTGCATCAAAGTTTACCTTCTAAAAGTTATGGTGAACATTTTATGATTTCACAATTAAACGGTTCATGCACCCTTGGTCCCAAAAGGGATATATGATGATTCATTAAGAATCAGATCTCTTTATTAGAAACTCCTTATTTCCATTAGATGAAGTGTGTATGTGTGTGTGTGTGTGTGTGTGTGTGTGTGTGTGTGAGAGAGAGAGAGAGAGAGAGAGAGAGAGAGAGAGAGAGACAGACTTTATTTCTAAGAGTTTTCTGTCCGAGACAAGAATATGTTATGATGTTATGATGCACTTCACTTGGCTTCTGTAGAATAAGCCCTATGAGGGAAAGCAATGGTATGAAGTCTTGTCAACTAGAAAGGGGAGAGTCAAAGCCACCCACCAAGGCCAGGAACAGACCCCTCTCAGGAAGGGAAAAGGGAGGTAGACACAAGATGCTGAACACGCTGAGAATTAGCCTTGAACACCAACACCTCCAATTTTCCTGCATCTGCCCCCAGCACACACACACACACACACACACCACAAACAGCCTTCCCCCTCCACCAACTCGCAAATGATACTATCAATGTAGAGTTCACCTTAAGAGAAGAAAACCTTCAACTTTAAATGCTTCTTCTTCGAGTTTTGATTATTATAAAAGATTGAACAATAATTGTTGAAGACACAGGCTGGAATTAATCACAGTAGGAAAAATATGATAGAGCATTCATGTTATTATCTAAGTAAAGTTATGGACACCTACCTAAGATTCTATATAAAAATCATGTTTGAAAGATGCGGAGCCACACTGT
The DNA here is from genome assembly GCF_900095145.1 of Mus pahari. NCBI lineage: Eukaryota > Metazoa > Chordata > Mammalia > Rodentia > Muridae > Mus > Mus pahari. Next base: position 43,686,121 of record NC_034591.1, read on the forward strand.
GACTGATATCATGGGTTCCTTTATCCAATATAAGAGTTACAAAGGAAATGTGGGAGCCACCAAAAATTTCAAGAGCAAGGAAATGTGATGCATTTCAGCTATTTATCTGCATGGATTTCACAGTTCCGAAACATTTGTTGTAATACAAGGTGCTAAATGCAAAGCGTTGCATCATACATATTCTATCCAGCCATATTAAAATCAAAGTGCTGAGAAATGTTCAAATATTAAGTAATAAAGGTACTATAAAATCTAGTACTAAGGTTTATTCATCTCTACTCCAATAAATATAAAGACATAAGATGGACTTAACAACCCTGCTTAAGAAAAATTGCTTTGTATATGAGATATGCTGCATAAGAAATTGCAGTTTAAAGAAAAAGCTGTATATCTCTGGGATACCAAGAAAAACCACTGTAAATATTTTACAAATACTGAAACTCTGGATGGGCATGCTTTGCAAATCTCCAAAGTAAACGTGGGTTGGATTTAATTGTATGCAAACATGACCAATGGAAGCATAAAACCAAGAACGAAGATCTTCAATATCATCACAGAATACATAAACTATGTAGATTCTTATTTAGAATGAGAACACGTGAAGAAATACATGAGCTATGAAACTGACAAATACGTTGGTATCTTTCTAAATACGGGAGTCAATAATTTTAAGAACAGGGCAGTCTGGTTATTTATATCTTGATATCAGAACAAACTGGAAGGAATAGACCACAGTACATTCAAAAACAAGCATCTAAACAATAGGCACAAGATGCAATGGCAATTTCAACTCCCCAAACGTTATCACGGGAGTAGTGTGCCAGGCTCCGGAAGACCTCACAGCAAGCTTCTGACAACTTAGTGTGGTCACAGTCAAAAGTCGGTGCCTACGAGGAGAATGCCTGAGACTCTTTTTTTTTTTTTTTT
>NC_034591.1:43689342-43693303 GCF_900095145.1 Mus pahari
AGGAAGACCATTGAATGGATACTTCATTCCTCCTTAGAATAGGGAACAAAATACCCATGAAAGGAGTTACAGAGACAAAGTTTGGAGCTAAGACTAAAGGATGGACTATCCAGAGACTACCCCACCCGGGATCCATCCCATCATCAGTCACCAAATGCAGACACTACTGCACATGCTAGCAAGATTTTGCTGAAGGGACCCTGATATAGTGGTCTCTTGTGAGGCTATGCCAGTGCCTGGCAAGCATAGAAGTGGATGCTCACAGTCAGCTATTGGATGGAACACAGGGCCCCCAGTGGAGGAGCTAGAGAAAATAACCAAGGAGCTGAAAGGGTCTGCAACCCTATAGGTGGAACAACAATATGAACTAACCAGTAACCCCAGAGCTCGTGTCTCTAGCTGCATATGTAGCAGAAAATATAGCTTCTAAAAGTCTGTCTCGGTACATGCTGCTCCGAAAGAATAAACTCATCATGGATATCCATACCACCTCAGTTGTTACCACTCTAAGCAATTAGTTATTAGATCATAATCTCCTTTCATCAGATTCTGATTTCCAAGAATAAACGGAAGCCAGAGGTAAAAGTGTTGCGGCACAGAACAGAAGTAGCCATGGGTAGAGAGGTTTGGCTACTACCGCACTCACCAACACAGGACTCAAAGAAACCTAGCAAATCCCATGAAAGAGAAAAGACCCCCAAGTAAAAAGCTGTGGAAGGAAAGCAGTGCTCTGGAGAACTGCAGGACAGGTTTCCAGGACAGATCCTTCTGTGCTGATGCCATACAACCGTCAGGACTTTGCTTAAGCTCTCATAGCTTTTATTGATATCCCCCATAGAAGCAGTGGCCTGCTCAAATAACCATGGTGTGGACAAGACAGATGCAACACTGAGGCAGTGCTCCTGGAAGACAAGCCATTCCTCACTCAGTACCCGCAGGTTACCCCCAGAACACACAGCCTCAGACACCCATGTTTTTCTCCACACTGTGCCCTGTGCTATCCTCTCCTCCAGAAGCATTGCAAGTAAAAATATACACTTCCAAGTAACAGGCTGGATTAACATTTTGCATCTGCATGCAAAATGCAGAGATCTAGCTGAGCTTTTCCCCTAAGAGTTTTCAGACACCAAAGCAAAGAGAAGCTTAAAAAAAAAAAAAAACTCTCAGGAGATAAGGATGTTAGGCAAATAAAACCTGGAGATTTTGATGCCAAAGTCATCGTTTTACAAGACTTCACAAAGGTAAAAAATGCTTCTGAAACATCTTTCAGTGGTTTTTCATGTTCTCCTAAAAGTTCTGATATAGGAACATGAAACCTGCTTTCCAAAGTCCCAGGCATGTTTACAAACAATTACTAAACCTTTCAACACTTTAGGACTCAGGTCTTCATTTGGAGGATAATAGAGAAAGTCAAGCCCTCAGTCTCCTTACATATCTACAAAAGACAGCTCAGACAAAACAATGATTGACTTAATAAGCATGTTCACAGCGTAGATCTAATTTATTCATGATTATTATATATATTTAAACCTTTCTTTAAAAATAATATTGGGACATGCATTAAAATATTATGAGGAAATCATGATCTTTGACTAACTTGCATTTTGACAAACTCTTTAAATATTTATTTTTATTGTATGTGTATGAGGGTTAACCTGCAGATATACATGTATACATGCACTATGTGTGTGCCTCATGCCTAAAGAGTCCAAATGAGGGCATTAGATACCCTGGAGCTCAAATTACAGATAGTTGTGAACCACCAAATTCGTATGAGGAACCAAAAATATATTTCCTGCAAGAGAGCAAGGACTCAGTTAAATCTCTATAAAAATGCCTTCATTCACATGCCCAGAGGTGCATCTCCCATGAGATCCCAAATCTAATCAATAAAGACTGGGCACCATAAGTCCCCCTCTTGTCAATGTCATGCCCATGTGCACCACTTTTAAATAATAGAGGTAATCATTATAAAATAGGATAAAGTTAAAAGGAAGCTCATGGTGGGATTGAAGGAGCTGTTACACAGAGGAGAGAGTCTCACTGAAATAACTGATGCTCAAAGGTGAAGAACTTAAAGATAAGAATACCTGGGGGAAAACACACTCAAGGAACAGAACAGAAGCAGCAAAGAGGGAGCGCCATAAAAGTCACAGAGGTAGAGCCATAAAAGTCATGGAGGTAGGTTAACTTAGAGCACAGTGTAAGCAGAAGTGGGCAAATGGGGCTGTAGAGACAAAAGAGGCCACTCCCAGGGGGTCTGATAAGTCACTCCAGACTTTCACTTTCATAGAGGGGCAACTCAATTTCCTGAAGGACTTAAACTAAGAAAGCAATAGGACTGCTGATACAAAGAAATTACTCCAACTCCTGCAAGAGACCAAGTAAAAGAGGAGGGAAGAAAGAAAGCAAATTGAGGAGCAACTGAAGATTCTTGAATTATGAGCTGACTGTGAGCTCCCATCCAAAGATTTCACGATGATGACTCTGAAGTGGAAATAGTGCAGCATGCATGGGATGGAGCTTATACTAGGAGAGCAATACTCTGAGGCTTACCTAAGGAAAGAGCTGGGTCTTTTGGGGACAGGCCTTTTCTTGGGTGTCCCAGCCTTCTCCTATATATAACAAAACACTGCGAATGGCTTCCTTTATGACTGTGTTTTAATTTCAGTAAGCTGAGGGGAGACCAACAGGAGACTGAACTGTCACTGAGGAAAGACCAAGGCACTTATGTCCCTCCCTCCTCTACTTTATGTGACATTTACAAAAGCAGCCATATCTAGGGATTTCATTATTATTATTCTCTGTGTGTCTCTTCCAGGGTACCAGTTTATACTGGGAGTAGCGAGCTGGATCCTAGGCTCTGTTTCCAATGGGTGGCTCTGTCACCCAAAGGAAACTCACTCCTTGGGTCTGATACCAACCTTCACCTTGTCTCACTTGCTCACAAGTTGTTTAAGGCTTCCTGCCACCCATAAGCTCTATGTTGCAAACAGTTCCCTATTTCTTCTTTACATTTTTGATATATTTATCATTATTTTTTTTAATATTAAATCACTTTTATAAAACAATCTGGCTACTGTTATTTTCCCAACTATTCTAATTAACATACTATCTAACTAAGTCTGTATCAAAAGGATGTATAGTTATATAGTTATGTTTAGTTTTAGAGGTATGAATACATAAGTCTATATGATCTGTAGTAGTCACAATAAATTCCTCATAGGGTGATTAGCCCAATGAGTAGAGAGAACAATAAAAGAAGGGAAGGTGAGAAGAAAATGGAAAGGTAGGGAAAGAGGTGAAAGGCATATAGAGTATGGTATGGCATGGTTTCCATGCTCCACAAATACTCTTTCTTCTGAAAGCCAAGGCCTGATATTCCTTATGCTACCTGGAATCATGGGGAGAGAATGCTAGAGTCTAGAGTTCACTGAAACCACTAACCAGTCTCCAATGGCAATGGCAAATCTCTGTAGTCCTGCATTATGAGCTGAATGTGAGCTCCTGTCCAATGACCGTGAAGTAGAAATGGTGCAGCATGTATGGGATGGAACTTACACTGGGAGAGCAATACTCTGAACCTTACCTAAGGAAAGAGCTGGTTGATGAAAGAAGGTTACTTTCTGGTCACAACATACAAGATGAAGTCCTAAGTATATAAATTCAACCTGCTCAGTCCACATATTGTTACTTCTATGCATATGTTGTCAGGGCTGATGGTTTGGTATTGAATAACTGATGGCTGTGGTCATCCCGGGGGGAAACTTGTATGCTAAAAAAAAAAAAAATCAAAAAAATTAATAAAGTGTTATGGTTTTGTTAGTCCCATAAAAAAAGATGTCCCTCAATAGAGGAATGGATACAGGAACTGTGGTACATTTACACAATGGAGTACTACTCAGCTATTAAAAACAATGAATTTATGAAATTCTTGGGCAAATGGATGTATCTGGAGGAT
>NC_034591.1:43693808-43764686 GCF_900095145.1 Mus pahari
AGGTGGGGGGCGGGGTATAGGAAACTTTCGGGATAGCATTTGAAATGTAAATAAAGAAAATAATAAATAAATAAATAAATAAATAAATAAACTCACAAGAAAGAAAGGAACATAACATATGCATGGAGAGAAACAAGCTCCCGTGGCATCCAGATGGAAACAGCATCCATGCTTGCTCTCATGGTTCAGCGATGGCATAGCAGGCATCATGCTGCTTAGCTGTGCCAGAACAAAGTGTGCCACACGCATGCAAGGACAAAAGGGACTTCCACGAGCATCCCCGAAGCTACTGCTCATTACCACTACAGAGAAATAAATGCCGATGAACAGTTTAATGTCAAGTGTGTGCAGAGAGCGAAAGGTGCTAGAGGAGAAACACTTGCAGTGATACTGTGTAGTCTAAGTGTGTGGTCCCAGGGAACGCTGACATGACCTCGGGAACAGGTACTCTGACTGACATGAAAAACACTGCTTTAGCACAACAGCTGTTAGACACCACTTAGTTTAATTCAAAAAGAAGCCCATGTCCTTGAAACTCATACTATAAAGACACATCATTATATTTGTGCACAACCAAAAAAATTTGATGTTTACTGAGTTGTTACATATGAAACTCCAACCCATACAAATATAACCTATAAAAGGCTTCAAATTACTAAAAAGCCTTTCTGCCCAGGTAGGAAGTAGTGTACAGTACAGCCGGAAAGCCTTTTAGGTCTAACTTTGATCCCATCTGCTGTAGGCAGGGCGGAAGGGGAGCACTGATGGGAGAGAAAAGAAGACCCCCCCAGAGAAAGAGGTTGCTAATTTCTGGGAGGGATTTTTTTCTGTAGTCTTAGTAGCAATCCTACACAGCAGTGTTCTGCCTGGAAGGCAGCATTTCCCAGTATTGTGGAGTGAGAAAACAAAGGAAGCAGCTATTGACAGTGAAAGCAACTACTCAGACACTAATTTACTCCATCCCTCAAGGATGGAAAGATGTAAGGAGAAAGGGATGACAGAATTTGGCTACTATCACACTTCTGACACACTGTAAATCAGAACTCAGTTCAATACATGGAAAAGGGACCCTTCTATTGCACCAGAATATCCAAGAGAATCCTGACAGCAACTGATTAAAAAAAGACAGTGATGACTTAGACCAGAATGAAAGGCTGCCATGGTGAGTTTGACCTTGCGAGGGCATGGTCCTAATGCAAAAAAATTAACATAAGACCTACATCATTTAGCACAATTTATGGAAAAGAAAGCAAAATACATGATAATTTTAAAGTTCTTTAGAAGCAAATCTATACCATACCTTCTGGATTCTTACCGACTTCTTCATTTCTTTCTAATTCTCTCTCTCTCTCTCTCTCTCTCTCTCTCTCTCTCTCTCTCTCTCTCTCTCTGTGTGTGTGTGTGTGTGTGTGTGTGTGTGTGTGTGTGTGTGTGTACATGTGTGATTACAGATGCATAGGTGTCATACCACACACGGCGGGCATAATATAACTTCAAATGTCAGTTTTCAATGCCACCTTATTTGGGATCTCTTATGTTGTTCCCTGTTACCCACAGTTGGCTACCTTGGCAGAGGGTTTCTGGGTCTTCTTCTCATCTCTCTGCCTCCCATTGTGGGGCCGTGAAAGGCAGCCTGTTTTGGTTGANTGAGGCTTGCTCCAGAGACCCAGCAGAAAACTCTACATGAGACAGAACAGTGAGCCACATTCCCAGAGATGGGTGCCTGACACCACAAAGCCCCCAACTCCATAATTCTGTAACTATCAGTCACACAGATACAGCCCCAAACTCCTGGCGTTCTAGCTAAACTCCACCCCTACAGTTACCTGACAAAAGCCAGGCATTCTCCTCCCCACAGTTACCTGGCAGTAGCAAGGTAGCCCAGCCCACTATACAAGGGGCTGCTTGGCCCCTCCTCACTCTCTTAAATGCGCACCTTTCTTACTCTCTTCTCTAGCCCTCCTTCTCTTTCTCCCTTCCCCTTTCTCTCCATGTGGCCATGGCCGGCCTCTCCTTCTTTCTACCTTCTCTCTTTCTCCCTGCCTTTCTACAATAAACCTCTAAAACCATAAACTGTCTCTGCTCATCAAGGCCCACCTTGCTCGAATGATGGGATAGGCTTTCCCCTAAAGAGCTGCATCTAACCTCCCTCGGGAAGGCCTTCCTGCGCTCCAGCCACTGACCGGACCAAGGACTCTCGCCCATGTAGGAACCACCCGGCGCCCCCTCTCTCCCTGCCCTCTCCTCCTTTCGACCCTGGCAATGTCCAAGCCACCCCTGGGCCCCTATTTGTTCTCAGCTCTTTCGTGGTGTCCAGCGGTATCTGGGATGCCCAAGACTGAGAACCTGTTATCTCTGGCCTCAGCGAGGCCCAGAGACTTCAGACTGCCCCTTGTCTAACCCGCGGTGGGCTGGGTTCCATGGCTTCCTACAGCCAGACACCCACCCGGTGCCATGTGAAAAGTGTGTGGCGGTTCTTCCATGTCCACCCACCCAGAGAACTGGAACTCTGGTGGGACAAGGGTTTTCTCCCACTCCCTTTATTCCCCGTGCCCTCTGCCCTACATCCCATCATGCAGTAAGAACACTGGGGTTAAAGACACATGCTAGTGTAAGTGGATTTTACCAAGTTATGGAGATTTGAACTCAGATCTTCACACATAACCCAACAAACACTTTATCTATCCACTCAGCTATCTCCCCAGACAGTTTTTAAGACAGGGTATTATTGTATAAGTCAGGCTGGACTCAAACTCCTAAGGAGCAGACGACAATCTTGAACTTATGACACTTCCACTTCTCCAGGAATTCCCACCACACCTAGCTTTGTATAACACTGGGGTTCAAATCCAGGGCTTGGTGCTTGCTAGGAAAACACCCTAGCAACTTGGCTACATGCCCAGTTTCTTGGTAGTATTTTTCATTGCAAAAATATCCTGTATAAGCACAGCTGAAATTTACCCTTATTCCTGAAGATCTGTGTGCTCATTTTCCATTCTAAATCCCTTCTCTCTTTACCTATAGACGGGTATCGGTATATATATTGACATAAACCACTACCAAGCACAGCCAATGGCACTGAGCCGCGGTCCCCATCCCTGTGCCTTACAAAGAAAGGGGTTTAGGCACATTTTGTTGTTGTTCAGTGTCAATATAACACTTACTGGAATATCCTCCAGTTCTATTCTTCTCTATGTCACTTCTTGACAATAATTCCATCCTACAATAGCTCCAGAAAAATCCTGAAGACATTCTATAAATCCAACACCTTCGGCCCCTGCTTACTCTTTATTCTGTTCCTTAGTCATCTCACTGATATTTTCTTCTCGGCTCCAACATTCATGCCCCATTCCCTACTCTAAAACTACTGGAAGCTCCTCTTCCTCACACTGATAAGGAATCCACCTGAATCTGTGAGCCTCTATTAGCTGGCTTCTCCCATGCTGAGGACTAAGGTCCCAGCTGACCTTGTAGAAGCCTCTGGAGTAATGGGCCAATCATTGGCTAAAATACATGTAAAAACTGGACATTTACCCCGAAGCTTAACACAGAATAAGTAAACAGGAAATGATAGCTAGGTACAGTGGCATATGCCTGCACCCCAGTACTAAGAGGTGGAGACGAGAAGGTTACAAATTCAAGGACAGCCTAAGTACATAGTTAGATTTGGCTCACACAACAAGAAATGGAGGAAGGGAAGGAAGGAAGGAGGAAAGGAGTTTTACAGAACAAAGTAATCACTAACTAAGTATTTAAGAAAAAAGTCTGGCTTAAGAGTAAGAGAGCCACAGTGACATGAGCTCTACCAGAGACTAGATACAGACTTAGTTGTATCAGTATCCCATCCTATGGATGACTCAGTGTGTGTTCTGAATTGCTATTTCCTGTCTAGAAACAATGACTCTTCCTCTCCCATAAGGCTTGTAGCAGACAGTCATCACATGCTACAGTATATGAATACAAAGGAGGAGTATGACATCATTGGGAAGCACTAGGAAGAGTTCTGCCAGGAGAAGAGTAGTTGGTGTAGGATGCCAGCTGATACAAAACTGTGCTTACGTCATGGTCAGTGGGGGAAGCAGGCAAACAGAGTGATAAAGGCGAACCCAGAACTCACTGCGACTGTGGGTCAGGTTACCAGTGATCTTCCTTCTAATTTTCTGTTCCTTAATTCCACAGTCTCAAAAATATACAGAACATCTCTGGAGATGTAAGATAATAAAGAAACAAAAGGCAGTAAAAGCTAAAAAGTATAGAAGTAGACTTTTAGGCTAGAAACAATGCTAAATGTTAGCATCTTTTCACTAACCAGACTCAATGACACTTTGAGGAAAGGACTGGGAACACTTAAGAGGCCCTGGGTCAGAACTTACAACCAAAATCAACAATTTATTTAGTATTTGGACAGACTCTCTTACAATTTATGCAAATACACAATTTCAATTATGAGTTCCTGACTCATATCTAATATTTCCTATTTAAACAGTTTTGCAAAAAGTGCTACATAACTCCTTTTATAAAGTTACTGTTGAAGACGATGGACTTGTATCACTCTCTAACTACAGATAGCAATGCTTTAGAGCCCACGTTACTTGTTCTGCAAGAGAAAATGATCTTAAATTCATTGTAATTTAAGAAATCAGTTTTAAATAACACTTTTTATGGAAGAAACAAAGCAGTTCTTAGCTTTTAAGGGAAAAGAAAGACACTTTGGGAAACCCTTAGGAAAAGACCCAAGAATTTAGAGATACTAAAATATGCATTCAAATCCAGCACTGTCATTAACAAACTGGGTGACCTTGGACAAACTCTTTATGTTCTCTGAGCAAATGCAAAACCGGAAATAAGATGGCCTCAAACTTCTAAGACTTAAAAGTGCTACTTAATCCTATTTCTTTCTTTTAGAAGCCATGCACACTTTATCGCTCGCCTTTTAGCTTTCGTTCTCTGAAGAATAACATCTTAGAAGCTAATAAGCATTAATATTTCAGGCGTGTTATGTACAGCTGGCATTTAAAGGCTATATATTTTCCTAGCAGTATTGATACCATCCTGTTATGAGGACTCTGGACAGTAATATGTAAGTTTGAAGTGAATGAAAATACTGGCAGTTTGATGAGTTCTCGGCTGAAGGGAAAAGAGTCAAAAGTGCATCACGTTAGCAAATAAGCCAAAGAGTGCTATCTTTAATGGGAATAAAAGAAGCTTGTTTCTAAGCAGTGACAATGTTCTCATTGTCACATATTTGGCTCTTGGGGGGTGGGGGGGAAGAGTACACAGATGGTGTTCCATCCGGAAGCTATTACATATTGATATGGTCAGGGAGCAGGGCCTGAAGGCCAGGTACATAAAAAGAATTGGATAACTTCTGCTCAATCTTCTCATGATTTAGGTCTCACAACCTTAGCACAAGTTTCAGAAATCCCTGGTGTGTACCATTAATTAACACAGGATTTCCAGTCCAACCACATTTTCATTAGCTGAGAGCTACACTGCTATCTATTTTTTTAAAAAATACTTCAAAAACTCACTTTTTAAATATCTAGTTGAACACTGGAGTGATTAGGTACATGAGGTACTTTCAAGTCTTACTCTTAAATTAATGAGTACAACAGTGTTTCCAAGCGAAAACATACTACCAAAATGCACATAACATTTCTGTTATTTCTTCCCCAAGGCAGGTGTGTGCATTTTAACACATCACAGTCCTTTTAGAGATTGTGGGTCTTATTTTAGTGAACAGCTCCAATGATACACAGGAGACAAAGATAAATCTACCAAGTCTCCCCCCACCTATCCCTGCCCCCCCCCACACACACACACAGAAAAGGAATATGTGATAACTAAAAACATCTTCATTATATACATATGAGTAAGATATTACAAGACTTTCTGATTCTCTAGAGCAAACTATATTTCTCAGTATACATAAAAGAAAGCCAAAGGGCATATAAAACCACCAGTTAATGACAATCTTTAGAGTAAGACTAGAAAATTCATCCAAGCAGAACATTCCAGAATTCTAAGTATACTAATAAAAACAGAATGGCTTGAGGGAAGCGGTTCACCGTTCATGCAAACCCATGCTTCTCCTTCTGGTCACCCCCATTCTGAATTATTTGGAACAAAGGAAATATTCTAAAACTAATGGAATTTTTCCTAGCTGATGGTTGCAACCAGTAAGTGCCTTATACAATAATTTCCTTTTAGAAACTAAAAGGGTGCTTTGGGCATTGTAGAATGCCTAAAGGAGTAAAAGCATGTAAAGCACCGAAAAAAAAGGAAGAAACAGGTCACTTAAAAAAAAAATGAATGAAATCACACTTCAGATTGTTCATTAGCAACAGCAGCTGGCAGAAGACAGTTGACCAGTGTCTGCACAGTCAGCTGCAGAAAGAGGCCAGCCCAGAAGCCAATACCCAGCCAATTTCCCTCCATGAAATAAAGATTTCAGATCTTCATGGAATCAGAAATTTTATTAGATACTCTTAGAAAGGTACGTGTGAAAATGTTCGAACAGAATGAGACAATCTGACAACCATGCCTCAAATTCAAGAGGAATTATGGGGAAGGAAGGAGAGTGACTAGGTCCTGTCCAAACACTGGCTGAGATCAAAGCTAGCCAGAAGCCTACATGTTTCTGGGAAAGACACACACAGATTACAGTTGTCCTCTGGACAGTGAGTCTAACACCCAACCAGACACAGTGCTCCCAGCCCCAAATGGACACGCCCCTCATCTCCATCCTGATCTCCTCTGCCCTGCATCTTCACCTGTGACTTGGGAGGGAAAGCCATGGGTTTGTCAGGTTCTCTTTGCTTCCCTTTGGTGAGCACAAAGCTGTGGAGGGAAGCAAAGGATGAAAGATGTTGCTTACTTGGCTTGCACACTGATGCTCAGGGTGTCCCAGTGACTGCAGTCTTCACAGCAGCCCAGGACTCGGCCTCCCTCTCTCCCAGAGCAGAGCTCCTGCCCAGTTCTAATCACAGCTCCCATTTATTGCATCCCATCCTAGACTAGTAAAGGTCCCCTTCCCTCCAAAGGGAATTCCTGGACCACCATGCCATCTTTCACTCTTTCCAAACTCCTACCTAATTCTATCACCTGGGAACTATTACGTACTTTATTATTACGTACGGCAGTTCCTTCTTAGTGAATCCTAGATAAGACTCCCTTAAAAATATTTAATAACTAATTTTTTATTGTTCTTTTTTTATTTTCTTTATTTACATTTCAAATGCTATCCTGAAAGTTCCCTATACTCCCCCCCGCCCTGCTCCCCTACCCACCCACACCCACTACTTGGCCCTGGCCTTCCCCTGTGCTGGGTCATATAAAGTTTACAAGACCAAGGGGACTCTCTTCCCAATGATGGCCGATTAGGNCATCTTCTGCTACATATGGAGCTAGAGACACGAGCTCAGGGGGTACTGGTTAGTTCATATTGTTGTTCCACCTACAGGGTTGCAGCCCCCTACAACTCCTTGGGTTTTCTCTAGCTCCTCCATTGGGGGCCCTGTGTTCCATCCAATAGCTGACTGTGAGCATCCACTTCTGTGTTTTCCAGGCACTGGCATAGCCTCACAAGAGGCCACTATATCAGGGTCCCTTCAGCAGAATCTTGCTGGCATGTGCATTAGTATCTGGGTTTGGTGGCTGATGATGGGATGGATTCCCAGATGGGGTAGTCTCTGGATAGTCCATCCTTTCATCTTAGCTCTAAATTTTGTCTCTGTATCTATATCCTTTCATGGGTATTTTGTTCCTTATTCTAAGGAGGAATGAAGTATCCACACGATGGTCATCCTTCTTGGTTTTCTTGTGTTTTGCAAAATGTATCTTGGGTATTCTAAGTTTCTGGGCTAATATCCACTTATCAGTGAGTGCATATCTAGTGACTTCTTTTGTGATTGTGTTACCTCACTAAGGATGATAATAATTTTTGATAGCCAGAAATGAAATTAAAAGGTAAAACATATCATCTACAGTGACATTTTAAAAAATATAAATAAATAATCATAACTGTAATAGGAATAAACAATAAAAACCAAATGGACTTCAGCATGTAAAAGCTCACACGTAATTGGTCTTGGAGACAAAATAAACTATGCGCACTCACCTATGTAAGTAATGGAGAAGTCCAGTGCAGAAATGGTAGGTCATATTTTACTAAATATTGTCAACACTATTCTTTATTTTTGACATTTTGAAATAAGAGCTAAATAGGTTTTATATATACCCATAAAATCAAGGGGAAGCTGACAGGAGAAAATGAAGGCTGACACATGCATCTTGCACTGGGGAAACAAATAACCCAAAGGCCACTGCTGCTGGGGACGCTGTTTTCCAAAGTAGTCAGCGCTTCTGGAGAAAGTCCCTAACAAAATCGAATTCAATGTTCTCTCAATTTACCTGGGGAGAGTTTGCATGTCTAAAAATACTGTTATTTATTAAAATATGAAAAAGGTATTCTGCGTTTGATAAATATTTTAGAGCCAATTATAAGCAAGGTTTAACAAAGCTGCTAAATATTGAAACATTATGCAGGATAAAGCAGAAATCCTCACCGGGTTCTGCAGTGTTTCCAGCACACCTACTTCTGCCTATTCATAACTAGAAATCACAGATGAATAACTACTGCCACAATTTTTATTATTATTTTTTTGTGAAGTGTTTGCTAGAGTGTATAATCACCCATCCCTGCTGCAAAAACCACTGAGTTACACCAACTTAAGGTGGTAGAGAAAGGGAAAAGCTAAGTAAAGAAGAAAAAAGTAGTAAAATTTATAATAAATGTATACAAAAGAGAAATGCAGCCAGCTGCTGGTCAAGGTATCAGATGCCTTTAATTCCAGCATCTGAGGGACATAAGGAGGTGGAAACCTTTGAGCTCATGGCCAATCTAGGACATATAGGAAGTTCCAGGAGAGCCAGTGCTATCTACAGAGACCCTGTCTCACAAAAAAAAAAAAAAAAAAAAAAAAAAAAATCCAAAATGTGAACAAAGAATAAAAGTATAAAAGATGTGCCCAAGAATGTTGTCTGGCTGCGCATAGAAAAGAGTTGTTTGTGATAATGCACAATCCATTGAGTCATTTCAATTTGTAGACTCACACCTAAGTGTGATCTCATTGATGGCTCTGAAACAGGGGGAAATAAACCTTGTGAGACTATTTTCTTCAGATGCAGATGTTTTGACAACTGTTTCAACCTGGTATGTGTTTATCCTTATAGGGCAAATGCCTATAATACACCTAATTTTGTGTCTATAAGCACATATGCATGCATGCGCACACACACATGTGGAAAGTAAATCCCTACTGCTAAAGATGCCAGGTATATCAGACAAAGATCCCAGACGTTCCTGAGCTTGAACTAACCTGAAAGCCCCTGTTCACACCCCCAAGACTATTTCTGGTGGTACAAGAAAGCACCACAAAAACTTACAAGGGAGAGAACTAGCCAATAATCCTGCCCAGCTATGACACTTATAAACTACGACAACCACCATGGCACCATAATCCTAAGAGTGCAGCGGTAACACACAAACTTGGTGATAACTGTTTTCTAATTGAATTTAAGACTCTGCCTACAAGAGGGAAACAAACCATGCCAAATACTGGTACATTACAGAAAGCCAAAACCAATAACAATGCAGAGTTGTGAGACCCAGGCCCACTGGATACATCCTGCAGAACACTCCCAGAACTAAGGTTCAGGAAAAATTTGAGAAGAGGGCGCAGAAAGACGATAGGAGTCAAGGGATCAGGAAGTTTGCTATGAGACTGGATCTCCTAGTAATATCACAAGCTTCACCCATAAACTCTCACCAACATTAATGGCTAAACATGTGTTAAACAAAGACTACAATGCTAGACATGCCGAAGTGGATGAGGAAAATTCATGAGGTCTCAGCCCTACACAAACAACTACAGGCAACTAAGGAATGCTGACAGTGGTAGAAATATCTTCTTCAGGGAAGAGCATGTAAATTGATTATCCATTACCAAATGGTCATCCCTGAAACCATAAACACTGGTATCAGTATACAGACTGAGCAGGTGATGTTTAAACATATATATGTATGTAATAATGATGAATAAAAAAGAAGAATATGAATATAAAAGAGAATAAAGAGGGGTATACTAGGGTCGTGGAGGGAAGAGAATTAAAGAAGAAATAATATATTTATACTACAGTCTCAAAAATGAAATAAAAACCATCCTTATCATTTTCCTTGTCAATGAGGATGGTAGCTATGACTCCAGAAACAATAGCTAGGTCTCCAGACATGGAAGGGATAAGGGAAGGAATGATGCTAACCATATCACCATCCTGTCTCCTAATGCAAAACTAGCATCATATGACCAACTATAGCTGCAAGAGAAGCTGTAACAGTGATTATCTTCCTTGGGACTTAAAACACTGCACCAAGAAAGGAGGAGATTAATTTTTAAAAAAACAAAAAAAAAACATAACATTGTGAGCAGAAAGAATGAACATCATGTTATTGGGGTAAGGAAAAGAAATAAAGAATATTATTAAAATTATAAAACTTTGCAATTAAGATAACAGATCAAGTCTAACAAACATCTAAAGTGAAAATTCACTTAAATCCATGTAGAAAGAACAGTCATGTTGGCTTTCTCAGACTAAAGTCTTAGCTGTGTGATGTTACTCCTCTATAAAGTTGGCAGAGACCCAAGCTCCTTCTACCTTGTTTCTTTAAAACTCTTAGCAGTTACTGTTGCTGCAATGAACCAAAGTAAGCTGGGGAGGAAAGGGTTTATTTGGTTTATACATCCACATCATAGTTCATCATTGAAGAACGCCAAGACAGGAACTCAAACAAGGCTGGAACCTGGAAGCAGCATCAAATTCAGATGCCACAGGAGAGTGCTACTTAGTGGTCCGTTCCCCCTTGGCTTGCTGAAACAGCTTTCTTATAGAACTCAAGACCAGCAGCCTAGGTGTGGCCCCATTCATGATGGTCTGGACGTTCCCTACTGATCACTAATTAAGAAAATGACTTATGGCTAGAACTTATGGAAGACTGCCATGGCAAGTAACAGCAAGAGGAGACACCAAGTAGGAAATGTCACTCTGATTCAGGGAACATTGCTACATGCAAATCACTCTTATTAATATCCCATTTTCACAAACTTCAGTAGTCATCATCTTCATTATCATTGTTGTTACAGTGTCCCCTTCATCTTCCGCCTTACTTCTCCCTGTCCTCTTCACTCTCCTCTCAGCTCTCCCTCTCTTCCTCCTCTCCTTCTCTCTTCTCCTTCCTAGTTTGAAGAATAGGAATGAATATGGGATCCTGACAAATTTCAAGTCCATAGTTAACACATCCTTGGGTAGATACTTTCTTTTTGGTTTTTTATTTGTTTGTGTGTTTTTGGTTTTTGGGTTTTTTTTTTTTTGTACCTATTTCCTATTTTTTATTGGATATTTTATGTATTTACATTTCAAATGCTATCCCCTTTCCTGGTTTCCCCTCTGGGAATCCCCCTCTCCCATCCTTCCTCCTCCTGCTCCTATAAGGATGCTCCTCCTCCCACCCACCCACTCTCACCTCACTGCCCTGACATTCCCCTGTACTGGGGAGTCTGGGATGATAATTTCTTAAGAGAAATCTCAGTAGTCTCAACCCAGAAGGTCTCAACCTGTGGATCACAACCCATCTGGGGGGTCTCAAATCGGATTTTTACATTATGATTCATAACAGGAGCAAAATGACAGTTATGAAGTAGTAACAAAATACATTTATGGTTGGGGCCACTACACATGAGGAACTGCGTTAAAGGGTCACAGCATCAGGAAGGTTGAGAACTACTATGCTAACCTATCTTCTGCATTCCATCAGAGCTGAAATATTGCCTCTGTGTTTTCTCATTGATACCCACAGTGTCAAGGTTCCATTTTCACATGGGAAAAATAATAAAGCCACTTTGTGTTCCCAAAGCTGTGTTTTCAATTCATATCTTCTACAGAAAGTCATGTTCAGCCTCATTGCACTGACGGGAAGGAACAAGAAGTTGGGAAATAACAGTCCTCGGTCAAACTGCCATATACCCAGCTAAAATTATAGTGCTTATAAGAAAGGACTGACTAGCAAAACAAAAATTGTAGGCAATATCCTAAAAAAAGGGGGGGGTGACCAGATGTTTGTATTAGTAAGCTAAAATCTCACCCTTACCCCTCTACAGCAAACAATGGAAACAAGAAACAGCTTGCGTAAATTTTTGAAGAGTTTTCTAGAAGAACTAAAAAAACCCAAGGCTGGGGAAATAACTATCTGCAAAGGGCTTCCGTTGCAGGCACGAGGACCTGAGGTTAGTTCCCCGAACCCACTTTTAAAAGCCAGAGGCAATAGCATACATTTATAATCCTAGCACTGGGGAAGCAGAGATAGGGGAATCCATTGGGGCTTGCTGGCCAGCAAGCCTAGACAATTCACTGAGCTCCAGGCCAAGGAGAGCTCCCATTCTAACAAACAAAGGGGATGGCTCCTGAGGAACAATATCCAAGGTTGATCTGACCTCAACACATACATGGACACTCAAGAACACAGGAACACACACGAGACAAACAGAGAGAGAGAGAGAGAGAGAGAGAGAGAGAGAGAGAGAGAGAGAGAGAGAGAGAGAGAGAGAAGAGAACCGAGGCAAGGAAGGACAAGGGAGTATAAGTATTAAAATGGAAGGAGTGAGGCCCGTGACTGGTGCTTTCTATTTGAAGTTCCACGAGGCTCAGATTTCCAAGTGTATTCATTTTAATAAATATAAGACTTTGCAAACATAATAATAGTACAGTGCTTCCCCATCACTCGTGGATTTTGTAAACTTAAATAATGTTTAGTAGACATTCTGTCATATTCTTTATCTCTTTGTTCCTGCTCTACTTAAATAAAGCTAGTTTATTCTTACCCACTAGAAAGGACTAACTTGAATTTCTTGTACTTGGCACACACCCCTAGCTCCAGCCCCAAATTATTCCACAGAGAGGTCCAGTCCATTCTCACGGTAAATCAGTCGAAAGTCTGAATCAGGTCATTTCCTTTGTCCCAGTCAAAAACCTTCCAAGAGTTCACCCTTGCTCTGAAATCCCTATCATCTGCCACAGCCACATGTTCCTCTCGATGGCCAGGATCTCTCTGCAGTTCTTCACAGGAAAAGCATGTTTATTCTACCCGAAAGCATTTTGTACTTGCTGTTAGTACAATCTTAGCTACTCTCCTTGTCTTTTCCCATCTCTAAGTAGCTCAGTTCTTCACTTCATTCCAATCCTTTTTGGCAGCTACATGCTCTCCTATGAGGCTCTTTCTAACCATTCCACATGACATACTAACTGGTGGCAAATCCTCTCACATCACTATCTTGCTAATATACATGCACGCATATGTATGTCAAATCCTTCATCACCTGTACTAGATTATCAGCTACCAATAACATCTCTGCAGAAGTATCTAAAACGATGTTTACCACAGAATAGTTGTTTAATGCCTTTAAATGTTTTTATTAAAATCAAAGTGCCTTTGGGATGTGGATATAGCTCTTTGGATACAGCACTTGCCACAAAAGATAAAGACTGAGGTTCAGATCCCCACAGCCCACATAAATGGCAGCAAGGGGTGTCAAGCCACCTATAATTGCAGTGCTTGGAAGTAGAGTCTGGGGATCCCTAGTGACAAGCTGGCTAATTAAACGAGCTGTATGAGTGATCCCAGGCTTAAGTGAGATACCCTGCCTTAACATGTAACATCAAAAGCAACTGAGGGAGACCCTAACATCAACCTCTGGCCTTTGAACACGAACACATAAATGCAATCGAATTTTTTCCTAAATGCAACCTATAATAAAATTTTAAAGAGAAACTCTGTAAAAGTCTACTCTATGCCAATTACTAACACTCTATGCTTTCCAGAAATTATCCCATGAAGTCGTCGCAGCATACTACTGAACTAAAATATATTATAACCCGTTTTTACTCAGGTTAATATATATTTAAACATTTGCATAACATCTAATCTGTATTTGCCTTTTAAAATCACAGCTGGAAGGAAAACAGCTAAACTTAATGACTTTACATGAGCATCAAAGATTTGCTCTTGCCAGGATACTTAACGTTCTTCATCTCGATTAGGCCACGCTTGAAATCTATGTTATCGTTAATTTTTAATTCACTATTATAAAACAAAACCACAAAATATACACATGTAAGCATACACATTAATATTTATGTAGCACCCCTCCCCAAGGAATCCTTTACAAAGCCAAAACTTAGCTGTTAGGAGGCAGTGCTACTATCTGAAACCTCAAGGTGTCTGTCACCTAAAGAAAGGAAGCAGACTCAGTGTGTCAAACGCACCATTTAGGAATAACAGCATATGAAAGGGTGAGTTATTTATGAAGACGAAATTGAGTCGCTTGGGTCAACATTGGTAGGTTCACCTTCACAGCCATAAATCCAGGCAACACTCCCAACCCCTAGCTCACCCGGTTTCTCTACAGCATCTGGCTCTTTCTTTAGCTTCCTCTGTTAAAACAGATTTTTCATTTCTGTGACTCAGAGCATTTTACTTTTCGTCTCCTGTATCTGGCTATTCCTTATTTCAATTTCCTTTGCCATGTCAGCCATCTAGTCTATTTTAAATCCCTCAGAACATTAAGGCCAGTCATTGAAATCTTGTCCTTCCTGGGCTGCCTGTCCGTGGACTATCTCACTCCAGTGCCCTATTATCAATTACCAAACACATGACAACTCTTCTTTAATTCTCTACTCAAATTTCTCCCTTGAACAATAAAAATTCACTTTTTTGTTTTGTTGTTTCTGTTGTTGTGGTGGTTTGGTTTTTCTCTGGCAATGTTTCTCTGTGTAGTCTTGGCTGTTCTAGAACTCACCCTGTAGTCCAGGCTGGCCTCAAATTTACAGAGATCCACCTACCTCTGCCTCCTGAGTGCTGGCATTAAAGCCATGTGCCACCACTACTGGGCAACAACTGACTTCTTGACATCTACTTATTTGAAAAACCATAAACTTGATAACTCCCCAATTGGGAATTAGCTTCTTATAATAATCATTTTCAGATCCAGTACTATTTTTCTCTTTAATAAATGTAGATATTAAAAGTGAAGGGGGAAAAAATCAAGTCAAAGCCTAGAATTCTCAGATTTGACAATAAAAGTTTATGGAAATTCTGGTGTGAAATACTTGAGACATATAACTTTAAGTTTGTTTAATTACTTAAATATTTGAGACTGTCATTTTGTGAATATATTGTAAGATATAAAACAATGGCCTTAATTTTTAAATAGATTATTTCTTAGAAAGAAATATAAAAAATCTCTTTGATTATGAAACATTACCTCATTTCTCACATAGATTTCCACCCTCCAAAACCTCCCATCTACCCCTCACTCTTTCCAGTACATGGGGGTTTTCCCCACTGTTACATACATACATACACACATACATGCATACATGTATGCATACATACTTTATAAATACTTTATATAGATACAATTTGCCAGTCTATATAAAGTTACACATATCTATGTTTTCAGGGCCCACCACTGGGTGTAGGATGATGAATTGGAGTGCTCTACCCTGCAGAAGATTATTTTCCCACCCTTCTCAGCATGCCTCTAGTTTCTGTCTAAAGTTGAGGCCCCATGGGATTCCAGAATTCATGCTAGCACAGCTAATGTTATTGTCCTTGTTTGGCAAGCATGTTGGTAAGACTTTATGGGTGTAGTGCCTGACATTCATAGGAGACACAGTCTCACAGCACACTCCTTGTTCCCCTGGCTCTTAAGAAGACTTAAACTGAAAAAAACTCCTTACACAAAACCGGTAAAGGGAGCCTGGACTTAGTGAAACCACAGATAAGAGAGTGAGAAAGAGCTTGCATCTCACCCCTCACCCTTCCCAGTACAGAACACACACAGTCCTCCTGATCAAGAAAGCTGGGACTGATAATGTTGTAGACTATGGTTGCCGACTTACATTTTGAATTCTTTCCGATGGTATTCAGCATTTTTTTAAACCTTTTTAACTGGAGCAGTACTTTTAGCTTTAGACTTTTTTTTTTTTTCTTTTTGCAGAGAGCTAAATTTAAGACTTGTGTCTTTAAATAAAATTTGGAATCTGTTTCTCTAAAATTGAAGTAGTAAGAATATAGGTTTGGGGGTAGCAGAATGCCTTTTAGCCACCTTCCATATAAATAATTCCAAGTTGATAGAAACTTACTCTGTCTCTCTGTCTCTCAGTCTCTCTGTCTCTGTTTCTCTCTGTGTGTCTCTGTCTTTGTCTCTGTCTCTGTCTCTCTCTCTGTCTCTCTCTCTCTCTCTGTGTGTGTGTGTGTGTGTGTGTGTGTGTGTGTGTGTGTGTGTTAGAGGATAGACTATTGATAAGGTTATAACCCAGTTTCAAAGGAACAGTTGCTAACTTTATAATCTTAAACCAAAACTAGAGATGTAGCCAAGTGTGGTGGCTTGTACTAGTAATCCAAGCATTGGAACGGCAGAAACAGGCAGATCCCTGGGGCTCACTGGACAACCAGCCCAATACATTCATAAGTCTCAAGCCAATAAAAAGACTGTGTCTTAAAAAAACAACAACAATGTATAAGTCACTTGAAGAATGACAACCAATGTTGTTCTCTGGCTTGGCTCCACATACACAGGCATGTGTGTATACACATCAGCACACAAAGACACACACAAACACATGCACATACACATAGGTATACACACAAAAATTATGCATAGCAAGCTTCTAGGGTCGTGACTCAGTGGATGAAGTACTTCCTACACAAACAAGAACCTGGGTTTACATCCCCAAGTCCCACATAAGAAGCTAACTGTCCTGGCAGGTGTCTCTAACCCCAGTAACCCAAGGGAGCAAAGGTGGCAGAGACGGGGATAGGCAGATTCACAGGACTCACCATACAACCTGTCTAGATAAATATTATTTTCTCAGGTCATCACACTCTTTGACAGCATAACATTAAAACTCTATTACAAAAGAGAAAACAAAACTCCTTCAGCCTCTGTAATGTTCAATTTATCCTTCTGACTAGCTAGTTCAAGGGAAAGGAAAAACCTGAAATAAGCTTAAATATTTAAATTTAAAATAAGCTTTGTAATGTAACATTTAGACTCATGCCAGACTATACATAGGGGTTGCTGTGGTGTGAATGTAAAATGCACTTGGTTTATGCATTTGAACACATGGTCCCAGCTGGTGGGGGGGGGTGGAGTGGAGGAGTGGGGGGTGGGGGGGCGAGCATCACTGGAGGTGGGCTTTGAGGTTTTATCATCTAGCCCTACTTCCTGTCTGATGTCTGCGTCATGGCTGTAGACATACTATAACTAGTATCTCCAGCTCCTTACTGCTATGCCTTCTCCCCCATATATTTCTTAAGTTGCAAACAAAGATAAGCTTTGCTTTAAGCCTACCTTAGGTCAGCTAATTTGACACATCAATGAGCAAAGTATCTAATAAAGAGGTAAAGTCATAACTTTGTTTTCATTATATTATCACAAAGCAGAAGAATCACACTATTTTATCTCACCTTCCTTCAGCTCCTGCTTTTAAAAAAAAAAATAAACAACTATGAGAAACAAGAACAGAAACTGTGGAATAGATTAGATCACTAACTTTTATGAAACATTAGAATCCATGAAGTTAACACATATATAAAGAACAGGTATAAATAAGTATAAAAACATCTTGATAATCTAAAGGGCACTTTGATGTAGGAACCAGTTCTCTGTGGGTAGTAATAGGGAATGACCCACAATGGATACTATAAGTTGGTTGATATATCACAGTGAGAACACAGGCTGAGGTTAAAAAAAAAAGAAAGAAAGAAAGAAAAGAAAAGAAAACGATTAAGAGTTAACAGGGCAAGTCTGGAACACCACCGATGCACAGCTATGAAGACTTGTAATTAGGCATTGTATAACCAAACTCGACTGGGAACAGGAAGGCCCGGCCCAAGGCTAGGGACAACAGGCAGGTTGTCTCCTCTCCCCACCAAGGGCTTTCTTCCTTGCATATACTACTGGTTCTAATGCAACTAATTGTAACAATTGCAACTGATTTTATGAAAGGGTGACTTCCAACAAGAAACTCCTGCCTTGGAGACCATTTCAGACCACAGCACAGACAAGGACCTTAATATGGCAAACAAGAAAGACTGCAGCTATGTCTTAGAGGCTGTGATTGAGTTGATTGTTAGGATAAAGTTAATCACAAAACTGAGACAACAGAAAAGGTACAATGCTCAGGACCTAAGACAGCAGGCAAGGCTGCAGGGTGATAATACTGACCAAGTGGTTAACCCTTGGCAGACAGCTGAGGTCAATAACTAACAAAGCTAGAGTCAGGGATGGAGAGGTAGAGGGGTGACTGTCCCGACTGGGTGGGCAAAGAAACAGCACCATCATCTGGTAAGTGGGACAAGGGGACATGCTTATAGCAGGTGGGCTTTCCAATGGTCCCACTGATGACAGCCCAAGGAATTAACCAATCTCAAGGGATTAGCTCAGCTTTTGTTCCATCTCTGCCATGGCACTAAAAACCCTAGACACTGGACTTCAAGAGCATTCTCTTCTCTTGGAAACCTCTTCCACGCTCCAGATTTTTTTACTTTTCTTAATTTCTCCTTTTTTTTTTTCTTCAACTATCCTCTTCTCTATAGATCTATAAATTCTTAATCAAGCTTACTTCTGCTTTGCATGCTGCCACAGGAGTCCAGACCTTTAACTTTCATCAGCATGAGAAGATGGATTCAGAATCATGGTCCCAGACCTAGCTTCAGGTCTTTGGTGATTATCAGCATCTGACATCCTAGGTCCCTAGGCCATACTCAACCCTCCAACACATCATCAACCGTTATTTCTATTTTGTACATGTATTTGCTCTGTACAAGTTCATGCATGTGGCTGCATGTAAAGGTAACAGTTGATGTCAAGTTGTCCGCATCTGATTTGACGCAGGTCCTTTTATAACCTTGAGCTTACCAATTTGGCTAACCGGAGAATGGAAATCCCACTGGTCTTCCCGATTCTACCTCCTCAGCAATAGAACCAGGTTTTCACAGGAATGCCACAGATGCTGGCTCGGGTCCTCATGCTTGTGGAGCAAGCACTTGACTGACAGAGACATCTCCACCATCCAGTGAAACTTTTCAAAGAAGAAACATGCATTAAGGTAATATTGCTTAACTAATTTACAAGAAAGTAGGGGCTGGAGAGATGGCTCAGTGCTTAAAAGTCCTGGCCACAGGTTCAATTCCCAGCCCCCACCAAGCAGCTTACAACAATCTGCAATTGCATTCCCAAGGGATCCAATGCCCTCTTCTAGTTATGCAGCCCAAATTCCCAAACTCATGAAAATAAAGTTAAAAACAAATAAATAAAGTCTACCTGGCAGGATCCATCTTTAATGCTCCCCACTCAGCATTAGGAGGCAGGGGCAGGCCAATCTGTGAGTTCAAGGCTAGCCTGAGAGTTCCTGGTCAGCCAAGGCTACATAGTGAGATCCTGCCAAAAGAAGAGGAGGTGGGGGAGGAGGAGGGGAGGAGAAGCAAGAGGAGGAGGAAGAGGAGGGAAAGAAGGAAGAGGAGGAAGAAGAGGAGGGGAAGGAAGAGAGGGAGGAGGAGGACTATGACTGCTACAGTGATGACAACAGAGAGGAGAGGGAAAGGGAAAGAAAATCAAGAAAGTAGAGAACAAGTCAACTATGCTAACATTGAAATTCTAGAAATGATCAATTTTATGAAAATGTACAATTGAATCTGGACCTGATAAAAAATCTAAAATGGGTTCCGGATTTGGATAATGTAGTGAATAATTCTTTCACATCCATATATTAGAGTATCTGTACCCCAACAGTACTTGAGAGCACACAAAACAGTGGAAGGTTTCCCAGTTAACATCACTGCTTCTCCCAAATCTACAGAGATGGCTGTCAAATAGAAAATGACAGATTGTTCTCCTAAGAACTCAAGTATAAAACAAACAGCAAAAAATAAAAAATAAAAGTATACCAGAGTCGATAAAAATCAAATCTGTGCAGGTAAAAATTACCTTGAAATTGCAGATTTCATTTCATAGAAAAATCAAGGCATCTGACATAATTGACAAAACAAAGAAATCAATAATATCCACGTATAAGGGAAGAAACTTTATAGCATTCAGTATAAATTTTGAGGTTTTATTATTAAGGTAATAAAAATAATTTTTTAATTTAAAACAAATTTTATTTAAAATAAAAAGTTCTTTATTTAAAGAATAAAAGAGTATCTTAAAATTTTAACCAGCATCGGTTAAACACACAAAGCAATCTCAGTAAAGCCTCAGAAAGCAGGTTAGTCAGGTTAGTAACTAATCCTGAGCACTCTGACCAATACAGTGAGATGGAAGATGGAAGAAGGCCAGCTACTACACAGGACAAAGGCTCCCCCATCAGCAGCAATTTGCCCTGCCAGACAGAAACCCAGAAGGATCAATATTATGAATCAACTGTGTGCCGTCAATATGCACAATCAATGGCCAGTTAGAGCATAAAAAATTAAAGCGCTCTCCATTTCTCCATAATTAGATAAATAAATTATAGAGAATTTTGTAGGCTACAATAAGAACAACAAAGTATAAAATGCTCAAAACTCACTATAATTACGAAGACAAGGGCTCTGTAAAATCAAAGTATCAAAAGATTCCAAAAACAAAAGGACTGAGGAAATGGAGAATTGGGCTGCGCTCCTCAGAGACTGAATTTAGCGCAAATATTGTTCTCAAACAGGCTTAATTACATTGAGGGTTTAAGATGATAGCACTTCAAATGGAAAATACACAAGTAATTGACACTATGCTAAATAAGCTACACCCAGTATCTCATTCAATCATAGCAACAGATGAAGTGGCCAGACCCACTGAGATGAAATATGCTAATGAAGTGAACGATAAGGGAAAAGTCAGGAAGGAAGGGAAAAACACTGAAAGTAAAGAACTTTTGACATGGAAGAAGTAAAAAACACTATTAGAAATTAAGATATATAGTAACCATTAATCAAAATTATATGATACAGTGAACAGGAAACAAACAAACAAAAAAAAAAAAACCTAGATTAAGGCATTAAAATAATTAACATGGAAAGAGAAATATATACATTTTTGACCGTTAACCGAAGAAAGGACTCCTGATTGCTTTATCTTTCAAAATGTGCTCAGAATACTAGCTAATATAAAACTCACGACATGGTAAGAACTAAATAACTGGTTGACAAACAGCCAGTATGATTAACCACTCTTTAAGACTTGAGTAATCAAAGGTTGGCCTTGTAATTCAGTGGGTAACTGAGAAACCTGAGCTATTCAGGGAAATAGCAATGAAAGTCTCCCTAAAACAAGCTGAAAGGCTAGAGCTAGGGACATCTTGCTCTGGAATGCCATCCCCAGGGCATGTCAGAACTAGCAGGCCAAACCAAATTCTCAGGAGAAAAAAGGAAACACGGAAGAGTGTTAGCCTGCAGAGGGTGGGGAGCCAGCCCCATAAGCAATCAGAAAGGACCACATTACACTTCCTCTCAGCAAAATGACTGACAAAAATCGCTTTTAAAGCAACCGGGCCCTTTGCCCCAGGCACATTTCTTGTGTAAGAATTCGTCACCAACTTGAAGGTTACATAATGGAAACATTCAAATCATAAAGTTTATAAAGCTTTGTGGTAACATTTCTATCAGCCAGTGGACCTTTGGATGTTTTTCTGCTTGTCATTCCTGTTGTTGTTGTTGTTGCTTCTGTTGTTTCTCCCCACACCTTTCCTGCTGGGAATTGAACCACAAGCCTTACACATGCTAAGCAGCAGGCCCATCCAGAGCTACTTCAGCCCTTAGGATGCTTCACAGTGTGAGCTTCTTGCACATGCAAATCAGTTGTTCTCCAAGGAATACTTAAAAAATAAAAATAACTGAGAAACCCTGTCTCTAAAAACCAAAAAAAAATAAAAATAAAAATAAAATAAAATAAAAATCCTGAGGGCTTTGATTAACGATATCTGTTTTCTTAAGTTCAGAAGACAAATTTTATTTTTTTATTTTTGAAATTCTAATTACAATATTTCTCCCTTTCCTCCCTTGAAACACATGCCTGTTTTCCTTCAAATTCATGACCTCTGTTTTACTAATTGTTATTATATGAATATATATATACATATAAAGGTATATATGTGTGTGTGTGTGTGCATGTGTGTATATGTGTATATATATGGTATACATCTATACGTTCCTAAGTATAGTCCATATAATGTTAATTGTACATATGTATGTTTCCAGAGCCGACCATTCGGCACTAGACAGCCTACCTCTTGGGCTTTTCCTGATCCACTTCGGCATGTCCACTGTGTTGTTCTTGTTTAGCTCCTTTTTCAGGCAGTCAAGTTGGTGAGACTTTATATGGCTCAGGTCTTTACCTGCTGGATGTAGCTTGTTATTACTGGGAGATACAATCTCACAGAAAACCCCGATTCTCTGGCTCTTACAGACCTCCTGCCCCCTCTTCTAGAGGATTCTCTAAGCTTTGGGTGCCAGAGTGTTTTGTAGATGGAGGCATTGGGACGAGGCCCACAACCCTGCATGTCGATTGGTTGTGACCCACAACCCTGCATGCATGTCGATTGGTTGTGGCTTTCTGTAGTGGTCTCCATGTGTTCTGAAGAGAATACTCCTTGATGAGGAGTGACAGACTACCCTTATCTGTAGATATAAAGACATATGTTAACGGATTTTGTTAGGGGTTATTCTTGTTTAGTAAACTAGTGGTAGCAGATTCTCCTCCAATAACCATGGCTTCACTAGCACCGAGTAGTTAGCTAGGTTTCCAATACCAGGTATCATAGCTCTCTTGTTGGGCTGGCCTTAAGCCCATTAAAGAGCTGTTGGTTACCACCAAAGTATGCATGCCACTAATGCACCATTAGGGACATCATGCCATGCCAGTTGTTCATGTGGGTCACTGGTGTCACACTGAGTACAGTTGTTTTGGGAAAACTACATGCATGACTAAGACACACTATATTCTTTTCTTCTTTTTCTTTTTTCTTTCTTTCTTTCTTTCTTTCTTTTTTTTTTTTTTTTTTTTTTTTTCTTTTCTTTCGTACAAGACTTGTGAAATTGACTCTTCTTTTAAGAAACTGCTTGGTCTGAATCCATCTTTGAGATTTCATGACAATCTTCTTTCCAGTGTCACTTGGCAAGGAAAACATCACTTAAGCTTACTTCCCGCTCCTCAGTTCCCAGAGAATTTTATGTTGTTGTTAGTGATCTATCTATGGTTCCATTAAGACTTTTTAAAAGACTAAAATGTTGTGCTGATTTCCCACTGTATTCATTCATACTATTTAGAAATCCTTATCATTGGTGTTACCTTTTACTTATGACAGAACACACATTTAATCACACAGTATTCTTATTGATTACAAATCCTTTCCCCTTGCCTAGGTAAAAAATAAGCCATTTTCCCTGTATCTCGCTTTAGAAAAGTCTATCTCAACTTTGGCTACTACACACTGAATTCACCTGGGAAGCCTAAAGATACCTTCCCAACTTCAGACTAATTTAATTAGTCTGAAATATCACCTGAATAATGGGATTTAAAAATAAAAAAAAAACTATCTGGGTGATTATAATAAGCAGCCAAAGATGAGACTTATAGATTTTCCTTAAGGACAAAATATATAAGTCTTTAAGTAACCAAAATACAGTGGCTATAAGAAAAAAATGTTCATGATTTTGAACAACTCCACCATTTGATATGAGACTAGTCTGTCCTCTAACAATATATCACCTGGCCACCAATGTGCCTACCATTTTGCAATCACGTCTTTCACTTATGATTACATATCACGTGAGTATATACCTTCATACTTTCCAGTTGGAAAAACAAGTCACAATTAAGTTGAAATTTATATAAAATATATACAAGAACTCTAGTGGTTTGCCCCAAAGTGTGATTTTTTTTTCTTTCAGAATTTCCATATTTCACAACCTGGGAATCATCTTTCTCAACTTTTAAATTTCATTTTTATTTATTTGTTTGTGTGGACTGGAGATGTACATACATGTGTGTACACACATGCCAGGGTGCATGTGTAGAGATCCGAAGGCAACGGGCAAGAGTACCTTCTCTCCTTCCACCGGCTGGATCCCAGGAATTGAACCTGGGTTGTCAAGCTTGGTGGCAGGTGCCATTGTCTGCTGATCTGTCCAACGGTCCCAGCTTTCTCAATTCTCTTTGGAAAGCCTTTAATGACCATATAGTTTTCCTTTATTTATTTCCTGAGAGTACAAATAAATGGAGCTCTCAAAACAAAACAAAACAAACAAATAAAAACAGAACAAAAAAGAAACAGAAGAGGTAAGATTCAGTCAGGATACTTTATTTCACTGTACAAGCAGTCTTAACATATCAAAATAATGATTTCATTCTTGAAAGAAGGGAACTCCAATATTACTTAATCCATTTGAGTTCTCATTAGCGCAACTCATTCTACCAAATTAAGTGTTGCTGCTGCCGCTGCCGCTGCCGCTGTTGCTGTGGAGGGGTGGATGAATCAGCTAAAGGAATAAGCATTTTTCTCTGAGATACCATTTTTAAGTCCAGCCTGAGGTTTTTCTTTAATGTGTGGTTTCCAACTGGATCCGAAAAGGACAAGGTATTCCCCGTTATTAAAGGCAGCAAACACTGTACCTTATTCCTTTGATATTTGTCCCACATTGTACCAAAGCCCAAGAACACAAGGGATGAATAATGGGGGCTCTTTTAGAACAGCACCAGGTCTACTGGAAACTACAGGGAAAGGAGCAAGACAGATTGTGGGGGTTCACGGCTGCTTTCCTGTCCCTCCGGTTGGATAATGACACAGAGAAGGTGTCTTGGAAGTCACTGCTTCTGTGTCAATAGAGACTTCCATTGTCAGTGCTTTCTTCAAAAGGACCCTCACAGGTCTCAAAACATGTTTAAGGATAAATGTTCCACAGAAAACTGGAAGATAGATGCTTTCCTCTTACACGCTCTTTCCTCCATTCTAGTTCTCACTAATTCTTTGAGGCATAAACTGAACCTGAGACTTGCATGTGTTTACTAGATTCTTCACTCCATGCACTACACATGCTAAGCATACAGTATACTAAGCATCAGGTCACAACTATAGTCAAAGGTCCCCGAGGGAGGCAGGCAACACATCACTCAGGCAAACGGGTGCCAAACAACAGAAAGATGCCCTCTCGGGACTTGCAAACCTGTCATTCATTTCTAACAAGGCTGACTTTCCTGAGCGCGGAGATCATAAAAGTCATCAGAAGATTAAAAATAAATAAATAACAGAAACTCAACTGTTTCCAAAAGGAGATAAAACTGGTCATTTTTTTTCAAAGGTTGAATATGCCTATAAAAGTGCCTGGAACTAAAAGTGCCTTCAGATTTGGGACTTGGGAAAATTTGCATATATATTACATCCTATCTTGGGGATGGGCTGAAGCATAAATATAAAATGTATTCATGTTTTCTGTGTACCTTATATACATAGTCCAAGAGTAATTGCTGCTACATAGTTACAAACTATGACTTTTCAAATAAAGCTAGATAGGAAAGGAGCCCCGTGTAGGCCTTTAAAAAGTTTTGAGATTTTTTTCAAGCATCTCTGCTTCTGGACAGTCAGATTATGGATGTTTTCCTCAAACTACGAAACTCAAATGAAAGAAAGGCAAATATGTATTACAAACTCTCATCCAACGCTGTATTCCCATGACACAGGCTTGCACATCAGTTTTACCTAAGACATTTCTGCAGCTTCAAAGCATTATTTAGATACCTTTCTCAAACATAGAATACCAAGGACTACGCAAAACGATGAGAGACAATCGTATGAGGAGGTTTATTTCATAAAACACACTGTGCATCATCTTAGTGGCGATGACCATGCACATATGAATCATGCCGAAAGTCATCAGGTAAAACTTCCATCTTTTACCTCATCTGTGTGGGGAGCCGCCCTCACATTCGCCATTACAAGATAGCGCTGATGTCCTGCGCTCTAACATACAAACAAGGCAGCTGCGCATGTGCTGGGTAGATTTCCATTCCCTTGCGCCCTGCCTTTCCCGTGGCGTCATCTGGGGTAACAGCAGGCCGCCAACCAGAGGGTTACACGTCCTAGGCGGCGATCTTGCTGCTTGTGGACGTTGTACATCGTGGTGCGCACTAGGCTCCGCACCACGATGTACAACGTCCACAAGCAGACAATATGTTCATGTGTCTATTGACACGTGTTCTGGCGTTTTGTTCGCCACACCACTCTCTGGAGAAAAAACATCTCATGTGATTCAGCATTGCCTCGAGGCTTGGAGCGCCTGGGGTAAACCAAGATGCCTCAAAACTGACAATGGACCTGCCTATACTTCTCAAAAATTTAAACAATTCTGTGCTCAGATGCAGGTGACCCATATCACTGGGCTGCCCTATAATCCTCAAGGGCAAGGCATCATTGAAAGAGCTCATCGAACACTCAAATCTTATTTAATTAAACAAAAAGGGGGAACCATGGCAGATCTACCCCCTGGCCCAAGAGTGGCATTATCCATGACACTCTTTACCTTAAATTTTTTGAATTTGGATGATGCAGGAAAAAATGCTGCAGAGCGTCACTGCTCAGAACCAGAGAGGCCAAAAGAATTAGTGAAATGGAAAGATGTCTTGACAAATCAATGGAAAGGCCCGGATCCTATCCTAATAAGATCCAGGGGAGCTGTTTGTGTTTTTCCACAGGGTGAAGAAAACCCATTTTGGGTCCCAGAACGGTTGACGAGGAAGATCCAAGTCCTGAAGGATGAGTCCCAGCCTAATGAGGCTCTTGCTGCTGATATTACTGTCGGCTCTTGAAACCCGAGGGGAGACGCGATGGGGAATCATGTCTACCTTTCCCCTGCCCATGCTGGTGATGGACAATGCGCAATTTATTCTTCAGAATTGGACTGCAGATTTTGAACAGACCCTAAGAGAACTGAGGACAGCCATTATTCAAGTGAATTCCACCCGTCTTGACCTGTCATTTACCGATGGCCTCTCGACCTGGATCTCCTCTGTGTTTTCTTATTTCAAGGAATGGGTGGGGGTGGGACTGTTTGCAGTCGCCTTTTGCTTTGGTCTGCTGTTTCTCTTCTGGATGGTGTGTAAGCTGAAAACCCAATCACAAAGGGACAAGGCGGTTATCGCCCAAGCATTTGCTGCCCTAGAGCAAGGAGCCTCCCCCGACATATGGTTATCTATGCTTAAACAGTAGGTCGCTGGCCGCTCAGCTCCTGCACCCCACGAGACTAGTCTCATTGCACTGGGTAGAGTGAGTGTGCTTCAGCAGCCCAAGAGAGTTGCAAGGCTAAGCACTGCAGTAGAAGGGTTTTGCGGCAATCTGGGCCCATTCTAGGGAGATACGTCATCTTGCATGAAGGTTCAGTGCCCAAGCATCCTTCCCCCAGGAAAAATGGCACGGGAGCAGGCCAAGGCCCCTCCGGGTGATGAGCCTAGGAGGAGGCTTTGTGTATGGCCCCTATCTTTGCACACTGGGGATTTGACCTCTGTCTCCACTCTCTACATTTTGGGTGGCCTATGCTGTTGATTAAATTGAAAAGGGGGAGATGTGGGGAGCCGCCCTCACATTCGCCATTACAAGATAGCGCTGATGTCCTGCGCTCTAACATACAAACAAGGCAGCTGCGCATGTGCTGGGTAGATTTCCATTCCCTTGCGCCCTGCCTTTCCCGTGGCGTCATCTGGGGTAACAGCAGGCCGCCAACCAGAGGGTTACACGTCCTAGGCGGCGATCTTGCTCTATTTAAGCTGAGGGATTTGGTTCTTCGCTCTCTTTTTTTTTTTCTTTTTCCCCTTTCTCTTCTCTCTCTTCTCTTCTCCCCTCTCTTCTCTTCGCCCTTTGCCTGTTGGAAGCTTATGCTCTCCCTCTCAAGAGCATTAAAGCGTTGCTGCAGAAGGATCCTGTTTGTGTGCCGCGTCATTTCTTGCTGGCGAGAAGGTAGCGCGGGACACATCTGTTTTTATTTGTTCAAGCAAGAGCTGGCCTTTTTCTCAACATATTAGAGTCAATAGTAAGACCAAAAGTAACAAAGAAATGACTCAGTACAAACCTCCAGGTCCTGCTTAATGAAGACTATCATCTCTTATAGTTGTGTTCATTGTTAATAGTTACGAATATAGACAGAGTAGAAATATATCTATGAATAGACTTCTCTTCTATGTTGGCCAAAATGCTTGTCACAGTTTCCCCAACCACGAAGGATCTCAATTGTTACCTTCCCCTGTAGGTTCTCAATGTTTTCTAAAAGTTTGACCAGCAAAGATCTTATTAAATATATATAATTTGCTTCATTTTTTAAATGTGTTTTTCTAGCTATAACACTCATCCCTCTTCTAACCATCTAGTGATCACTGTTAGTTCTATAATTGTGTAAATACAATCAAAGCAATGAACGCAGTGGGGTATCAAGCAGTGCTTCCTGCTGGAGCCATTCTGTGGTATCTGCTTGTGATGCACATGCATCACACATCCAACCCTGCCTATGCCCAGCAGGGCAGTGAGACCACCTGGTACAGACCTCTGGCACAGAAACTAACCCAAGTCTGCTCCCAGGATATTCTGTGAATGCATCAATAGTCGCTGCAGGCCTAATGACCATCAACTGTTATTCCTCTGTGTTGAAGTGTGCCAGTCAAAAGTCACAGGTATACATATTTTCGCTGAACTGAGTTTAATACTATTTAACACCTTCAAATAGTAAATGAATGCAACCTCTTATTGGTTTGGTGGGCCACATTTGCCACGTGAAAAAAAAAAAGGAAAAACAAAAACAAAACAAAAAACTAAACAAACCCTGTGGTTCAGCTCTGGTTCCTAAAAGCCAAACAGCAGTAACAGTGAAAGCCTACAAACCCGAGTCATAGCTTCCAGTTTAAGGTTCCTACCTCTGGGATGAATTTTCTTCAGCTACCGGATGAGGACCCTTTCAGACCTCAATTTCTGATCCTCTGAGTTCTCAAAGTTGGGAGAGGTGAGGAAGCAGTTATAAATCAAACGTTTTGCTGCTGCCTGCCTGACTAGGTGAGGCTCCAGGGTAAAAGTATACAATGGATTAGTGATTTTGCAATTATCATGGCACTTTTTTTTTTTTTTTTTTTTTATAAAACCCAACTGTATAATTCAAGACTTAAAGTAAGTTTTGGCATTAATTGTTGGCTTGTGCATCAAATTCACATGAATACAGTTAAATTCCCTTTTTATTTTTCCTAGGGGGAACCTTGGCTGCCAAGAATTGTTCCAGCTCCCTTCAGCAAGAAGTATATCTTTTAAAAAGAAAAGAAAAAAAAAAAGAAAGAAAAGAAAAAAGTAGAGGACCTTCTGAATGAGATACATGCTTAGGCTCTTTCTTTCAGGGCCTCCCCCATTAAAATATAAATCACTGAAGTTCATCTGATTGGGCTTGAGGCTCTCAAGATTTAAAAACAAAAACTTCTAAGCATTGCAAATAATCTTGCATAGAACGTGTGTAGTGTTTCTCTCCTTTCCTGAAGTTGGGTTTATTTTAGTAATGTCTGAGTAACATTACATCAACAGTTTCCTCAGTAGCACTGTGAGTACACCTGCTTGCCAAATGAAATAATTTCTAGAGAAACAAACATTCTATTTAAACAGGAAGAGCCAGGGGAGCTACATTATTTGTACAGCCACGGGAGAGTCCCCTTCCCTCACAGACTACAAGTAGGCACAGCAGAAATGAACCGGGAGCAAATGACTTTCTTCAAAGAGAGCCTAAGGGGGGGGGGCAGCCAATTCCAAACACAAATAGCCTCTTGATTTTTACCAGATAATGATTTTTACATATTAATATACTGAGATATAAACTAAAATGTCATGTGAAAGAAAGGT
Source organism: Mus pahari (assembly GCF_900095145.1). Lineage (NCBI taxonomy): Eukaryota > Metazoa > Chordata > Mammalia > Rodentia > Muridae > Mus > Mus pahari. The sequence goes on from NC_034591.1 coordinate 43,723,815, forward strand.
GAAATTAGATACTGGATGATACTTATATATTTTGTACAGACTCCTACCACAACATAAATATAAAACCCACACTAGGTTTAAGAATGACTACTGAGGTTGGCATCTGCTGAACGGACAGAGTTGTTACAAACTCTACACAAGCAGCACATAAGGATGGATGGGCCTGGGTAGGTAGGAGTGGAGCCCCAGGCTCACCATACATCCCAAGAAATTCACCCTTCATCTGAAGGGTGGCAGCTTTAGCCATGCCAAGTGGCTCTTACTGGAAAATGCTACCCTGACCCACTTCTCTCCGATAGCAAGAGGAGACTGCCTAGAGCTAGTTAGGACTCTATTAGCCCAATGTCCTATGAGCTACCTGAACGGCTTCTATGATTAGCCTTCAGTAGTAAAGAAATGCTCCCAAAGCACTCAAGAGAATGATCATTCCAGAATAGCTGCTTGTTTGGTTCTGATTTTGTGAAGTTGGGAGGAACACTTAAGACCTATTCTCTTGGAAATTTTTAAGTATGTCATACAGTATCGTTCACCTCTGGCAAACTCACAGTTGTCCACCTCTCCCTAAACTCAAGAAGTTGCATTCAGTAACTACACAGCTTTTTACATGCTGAGCAATTTAAAAAAAAAAAAAAGGAAATATTGAACAAATGTGGATATTGAACAAATGTGGATAGGAGGGTTTTGGTAGGATGCATGATGGGAAACTGCTTCCTCTGGTCTACAGTTTTATTTTAAAAGTCAATTCAAAAGGTTGCCAAATTTCTAAAAGAAAGGTCTCTCATGCAGAAGCTACTATTTCAGGACAGTGATGAAGGACTGTATATGTAGGTACACTTTGGGCAATCCCCACCCTCACCACAAGCGGAGGGGACTGTTACAGATTTCTTCAGAGCATTTCAGGTTCAGTATTCCACTAAAGGGTTTCCCAGACTGTTTCTATTCTACATCATTTATCCAGTTAAGGTGGTTTAAGTTGTTCCTTTTGTGTATGGTACTGAATATCAGATTTCTGAGGTCCCGTTTTAAAACAACTACGGTAGACATTTTATCTGACAGAAGTTCTGTAAATCTTTGGGGAAGGAGCCATAAGGAAAGCATTAGCTAGTCCTTCATCTGTCACTAACAGTGGACTTCATTAAGCCTGCCATGGCCTGGAATTACTCATCGCCTCTCTGGATGCATAGCTTCCTCCGTGTTTGCATGTCATGCCCTGATTGTTTGGCCACACAGGAAACTTAGCAATGTTAACTTTGCTTTTAATTCACCAAAGAAAATGTCTAGTCCTTGGCCCTAGTGGAGATTTCTGTTACAGGAAAGTATCCATGCTCCACCTGCTTCAGACTGTAGCTACACTACACGCTCAGTCTGTTCTCAAGGCAAAGCCCAGCTCATACTCTCCACAGCAGCCCAAATTAAAGTTGTTGCGAGTTGCATTCTAGCCCTGTGCCAACCTCATCTGCCCAGGTGTAATTACTGCAGGACCTGCAAGGTGGGATCAGCTGATCGGTCCATGTCCGGGGGATGGTGTGGTGCAGCTGCCAGCTCCTGCCAGCTCAGGCCAGCTCTGGCTAGCTCCGGCTGGGGTTAAAGACCTAAGCATTCCAACCTGTCCCAGACACCCCTCAAAGACCGACTAAAACAGTGTCCAGCCCTTCGCAGAAGGACGGCAGCAGGTGCTCCTGAACTCTCCCAGGAGAAAGCCCCCGGGGGCGGGAGGATGAGGGGGGTAAGTGGCCGCAGGAGGCTCCCAGTCCCGCCGCCACTCACCTTCTGCTGTCTCCGGGCCATGTCGGTGGGCTGCTTGGCGTTGAACGGGTACGCGATGCACCTCACCACGAAGACATAGAGCTGCAGGCGGATGCGCCGCTCCTGCTCCTCGTCCAGCTGCAGCTCGGGCTCATCTCGCCCCTCGCTGAGTACCGAGGGGCTCGGGCTCACGGGTCTGGCCGCTCCGCCGCCGCTACCACCACCGGAGCGTCCCGGCGCGTCCCGCCGCCCTTCCCGAGCCGCGGCCGGCGGCGCTCGTTGGGAGCCGCCCGGCGCCACCAGCACCTCGCGGCTCTCCTCTTCCAGCCCCTCGTCCGACTCCTCCTCGCTGGAAGACGGGTCGAGCATGGTGCTGGCTGGGACGCCTGGGCTCGGCCCGCGATCCCCGGGGCTTCTCGCCGAGCGCAGCTGTCCCCGCGCGTCCGCGGGAGCCTAGGTCCGTGAGCGGCGGCCGCAGAACGAAAGGGAAAGTGGCCGGGGCTTTCCGGACACGTCGAGTTCGGCGCCCGAGTGTTTGCCGCGGCCAGGACGCGGGGCGGGCGAGCGGAGCGGCGGGAGGCGAGAGGCGGAGTTAGCGCGGGGGCGCTCGGGGCGCCCGGGGACCGCGCGCCCAGCCTCGGGCGTCCAGCCCGCGCGCGCGCCCAGCCCCGCCGCCGACCCCCGCCGCCCGCGCAGGTGAGGAACCTGTGGCGCCTCCCGAGCAACACGTGGAACGGAATGTCGAGGAGCGGACGCGGGGACGCGGAGTGTGCGTGCGCGCGCCGCCGCGCCCGCCACCGCCTGGACCAGGCGTCTGGTATGCCCGGCACCCCGGAGCGCGCAGTTTGCAGAGGGCGGGAGATGCCGAGCCCAGACGAGCCCAGACGACCCCGGGCCACCGTGCACCCAAGTAGTCCTGCAGGCTTTCTGTAGGGGTGGCGGTGGCATAGGGACGGGGAACAAACGCAGTCTCCAAGAGAGAGCTCGGGACAGTGCTGGGACCTGATTTGTGAGACCTGAGTGCTGAAAAGTGGGACCGGCTGCCTTCCCCTAGAAATATACTTTCTAGGAGACTTGAAAAAAGTCTCTCTCCCTTCTTCGTGGCAGTGGGACACTCTCCACGAAGTCCAAATTGTAATCGTCACAGCACAGGCATTAAAAGAAAAGTTGGCGCAGCGGCGGGTCAGGAGGCTGGCGGGGGAGGGGGGTAGGGTCTTTTAAACTGGTATGTATTCCTGTTGTTTCCCGCAAATCCGCGAGCAAATTAGATTTTACATTTGCAAAATGAAACTCTGAAAAAACACAGCTCAGTTGTTTCCTAGGTTGAGATAGAACTGACTCAAACAAAACAGGTTGTTTTGGGTGGACAGACATTCAACAAACATCCGAAAGAAGGCCGTGTCCAGCATTGTTAGCTCATGACAGAGGCACAAGCGAAGGCACACAACAAAAAGTCGCTCTCTTTCCTGGCCTCAAGTGGGCGTCTCATAGCTGCACCTGAAGGCTGAATTATCTGCGCAGATTTCTCGGTGCCAGAACTGCCTAGCAGTTTCTTTTGCCATTCTGTAACTTCTGTCCTGAGCTCAGACAGAAGGGGAAATGTACAAAACAGGCATTCAACACATGGAACAGTGTGAGGTGACACTCCAGCAAGGAGGCTGCAGATCTCCAGGGAATTGACACAGGACAAATTAAGCACCCGCCAGCCCTGAGCTTCTCTGTCCCAGGGCCAAGCTGCAGTAGACTTTTCCAGGCCATTTGGTGGTTAGATACACAAAAACACTTTCCTTCTGCATCTACTGATGCTGTCCCTCAATGGAGAAAAAAGAGGGCATTTACTCCTAGGGAGCCTTCTCCATTAGTTAATCCTTGATTTTGGTCCCTTAATAATAAAACATGTTTCATGCCTACTAGCTGATGGTCAATGGTAAGGAATTATATATATATATATATATATATATATATATATATATATATATATATATAATCTTAAAATTGATGTATTTGAAGACTTTTGGACAAAGTAGACAGCGAAAATCTTAAGGGCCTAACCTTACTCAGTTTGCAAAACTCTGTGAGAGTATTTATCCAATGTGATTATCAAAGTAACCTCCTAAGGCAGATGGCAGATAGGTGACACTATTAAAGACACTATTTGTATAGCCCTGGCTGTCCTGGAACTCACTCTTTAAACCAGGCTGGCCTCAAACCCAGAAATCTGCCTGCCCCTGCCTCGCAAGTGCTGGGATTAAAGGCGTGTGCCACCACCGCCTGGCTGGGTGACACTATTCTGATGATTGCCCTTTGTACCAGATTTTGCTCTAAACTCTACATGCATTACCTCCACTATTTTCAGTTCTACAGCACACATATGGAACCTGAGGCTACCACACCAGCCACTGATGGACTAAGGACTCCACATGGGCTCTCACTTCTAGTAGCAGTCTTTCCTGTTGTAATTTCTCTTGATTGTAAATCAGTGCATTGAAATGTAGTGTTGACGATTAGAATGGGCCCCACATCTAATTGAGACCCTTCCCCACAAATGTGCTCAGAGGTACCTACCTGGGTGAATCTAGATTTTGCCAAATGAACAGTGCTCATTAATCATCACACACAAAAAAAATGTAGTGTTGATTAAGCTGGGGATACAATCCTCAAAGGCGTAAGAGTACAGCTTTAATACAGTCATTCCTTTCTTTCCTTTCTTTCCAGAGCATTTTTCAGTTTTATCAGTTACTGCTACTATTACTTGGTGTGACAGCTGAGTATTTTCTCTCCATTTCATGCTTAATTTCTTCCTGTGAAAAATTGTTAGAACTCAAAGATCCCCAAGCTTTGGAGATTCCACAGAAAAACATGTGGTAGTGTTTTCTCCAAGAAGATGAAAAGAAAAGGCATAGTTTAAATATTCAAAAATAAGTCAGAAAGGGAGGAAAACGAGTAAAAGAACAAATGAAGGCATAGACGTGCTGCACATTTCAGTTCATAAAATATGGTATAGGTAGAATCTATCGATGAGCAGTTGTATCTTAAAATTCATAAGATGGGTAAAACCTGGCACTAGATTTTGTGGTGGTTTGAATGAGAATGCCCCCCCCCCCCATAGGTCTTGAATATTTTGTCTCCAGTTGGAACTATTTGAGAAGAATTAGGAAATTTGGCCTTGTTGGAGACAGTGTGTAACTGAGTATGGGCATTAAGGTATCAAAGGCTGATTCTCAGCATAGCCCTCTGTGTCTCCTGCTTATGGACCAGGATGTAAGCTCTCAGCTACTGCTCCAGTGCCATGTCTGCTGACAGTCATGCTTCCCGCCATGATGGCCATGGACTCACCGTCTGAACTGTAAGCCCCAAATAAACTCTTTCTTCTAGAAGTGGCCTTGGTCAGAGTGTCTCTTCACAGCAGTAGAAAAGTAGGTAAGCCAGCAAAGGAGTTATATGTTGATGCTTTGATGGTTGTTTTGAAAAACCATAGACGTAGGGAGGAGACATTGTCCCTTCCTTGGTTCTTGCGTTTTGTTTGAGAGGCATTCCCTGCTTTCCAGAGAAAGGTGATGAATTGGGCTGAGTAAATAAATAAATAAGGTTTCTAAAATGGGTAGATATGTAGCTGAAGCAAGCAAGCATATGCCTAGTTTTGTTTTCAATATAACTACTATCATATTACAATTGACAAAAGAAAAAAACAAACAAAGCTCAGGTAAACAATTCCTGATGGTGGAGCCATGGGGTAGGTGGCAAGCCTGTGTGACTGGTCATCTGAACAGACTGTGGGCAGAGGTTCTTAGTGTTTGGAGCCACAATACAGAGGGTCTGAGTGAGCCAAATTATATTAACACATCTTAGATTGGTTCCTCCTACTAATATTACAAAAACTATCTTGAGGAGTCTCAAGATGTCAGTCATCTTAACTGGCTAAATCATTTGTTTCTGCTGGGCATAGTTGTGACCTTCCTTTTTCCATAAAGTCTGGTGTTGAGCATTACAGCACACTGCCCCTGGACTATGAAATCTAAGAAATAAGAAATAAGAAAGAGGAAGAACAGAGGAAGCCCTGCGTGGTGAAGACCTGGGTGACTATGTGATGTTAATATGGGCAGAGTCATGTTGAGGACTATTACCTCTAATGGCAAAGCCTTCCCTAGGAGATGTTCAGAGCGGTGGCCAAGTCTTCCATATGCAGAGGTTAATGGCATATACAGAAATATATCCACTGAAGCTTCTCCACCCATCCCAGGATGTTTATAGCCTGAAGACTGCTTTCCTACTTGCCTCCATGCTAATCTTTCTATATACCATAAACCCTGCCTCCTCGTTCAGCTGTAGGTAATAACACACACTTCCCCATTCAATTGGGATGTAATAGAAACACTAAGCTTCCAGGGAACCACAGCTTCTCCCATCAGAGAGCCTGTAAATTAGATCCAAGGATTTCTCCGAGTCTCTATGTTTGTCTTTTCTTCGCTCCTTCTCACCCCTTGTCACAACTCCAAGAACCAAGCCATGCAAGGGCTTCAGTGACAAAGTATTTGCCTAACATATATAAAGACTGGTGTTTGATCTCTAGGACAGTATTAAGTCAGGCATAATAGTACCTGACTGTAATTCCCGCACTCAAATGGAGACACACAACTTCAAGATTACACTTGGGTGCATAGGGAGCTTGATGCCAACCAACATGGGCTACACGAGGCCTTGTCTGCATGTATAAATACGTAAATACATGATTTTTTAAAAAAAAGAATCAATCTCAAGTAATCTAGTGATACTAAAATCAGAAACAGGCCATCAAGAGACAATTACTAAAAAAATGTCTGGGAGAAATGAGTGTTCAAATCCCATAGAGGAGGAAGGAAGCTTATGAGATAAGGGAAGTTAATCATCACATTAAGTAAAATAAGACAAGACATTCCCCCCCCCAAAAAAAATCAAATAGCACATGTTTTCTCTAGTGTGTAGATTTCAGGCTGTGCTAGCAAAAATTACTTGAACACTATGTGGGGGAAAAAAAAATACAGAGCCGGGGTGCAGGGAATAACGAGGCAGATAAAGTAAGGGGAAGTGAGGTACATAAAAGCTTATGACATATATGTAAGATAATATCATGATGAGAACCATTGGTATAGACAAGGGATATACAAGAATTGAACTTGCAAAAGAAAACCATGGAGAAATCAATGAACTACTTATGAGACACTCAGGAAAAGGAGGACCCGGAACAGACTACTCATCCCAGAATAGAGTAACATCAGTAGGAGATACTGAGGGAAACTGGAGAACAATCAACACTTCCACTTCGGTTGCATGTCAGAAAGATCATAGACACAGTTACAAATGCAAACTCTTACGTCCAGCTAGGGAAATCACCAGCACATGCGTGGTAGCTGAAGTTGCTAGTGTGAATGATAAGATCCAGCAGGACTGAGTTTAGGATGAATTGAGGGCTGAAGATGTGAGCCTTCTTGGCTGTTCTCTACTTAAGGGAAAGTTTGAAGACAAGGTACCCCAAACTAATGTTGATTCATTATTAGTTAATTTTATGCTAATAATTTTAATTAAATTTTTCTATTTGTAACTTATAATTGAGTTCTTGCTATATTCCCCTTAACATCTTACCTTTTCAGGTCACGGTTATGCTATTTGATGCTCAGAATAATTGATTATAGGATGCACAGCATAAAACTATGATTGGTTTGTACCACTTCACACATGCATGCAATATACTCGGGGTTATTCAGTGATTTATTTTTACTTTGGTAAAGGTGGGCATAAAAACAAATTGAAGTTATACAGCTTTTTAATGAAACACCTCGAATGCTAAGGAAAGATGGATGAACAGTAATAAAACATAAAATGTGTTTTGGCAATGATATTTAAACAGGTGTGTGATCTGAATACCTGTATATGGGCAGTTCTATGTTGAACTGATGGGTGCTTTTGACATAAAGGAAAGTCTTAACTCTTTCAGTCATAGATGAAACCTACTATTCTGAAGACAATAAATTTAGCCTCTAAGAACATACATATAAAACAGATAGGAGAACAGAGCAAATAATTGTGTTATCTGTAATTATGTTATCTGTGGTGTTAGAGAAAAATTACCAAAATATTCTTTAGGCAATTTGGAAGTGGATGTTTTATTATGTTATGTCATGTAACCGGAGTTAAAATTACTTTGCAGCAAAAGTGATATTTTTTCATGTTGAATAGGAGATCATCTGCTTTGTAATATTTATAAGAAATCTGCCAAAGTATGACCCAAGGAGTAAAAAGCACACGCTTACAAACATACAATAAATATTATCAATATTTTTGAAACTTTGAGATGACTATTTATAAGGCTATAATCCCCATGAAAGCTTTATTTCAATCTTAATACTTTTTCTTCTCTTCGGTTAGATTTTGAGTTCTATAAGAAATTGTCTTACAGATAATCGTTGAAAATATGTAGGAGTGATTAGCACAAATTGACTTTCAATGAGCAACACACACACACACACACACACAGAGAGAGAGAGAGAGAGAGAGAGAGAGAGAGAGAGAGAGAGAGAGAGAGAGAGAAGTTGTAAATATTAACATGAGGGAAAGTACTTGAAAGACTATTGGGCATATATAAATTCTATTTTCCTACAGCTAAAAGGGTCACTTATTTATTGGCTCTACTACTTCAGGCATAGAACTAGAAAAACAAAAAACTAAAGTCACAAAGAGTTGTATATATTTATTTATTGGGTTTTATATAGCTCCATTTTGTGTTCCTTGACTGTTAACCTTCAAACAACCAGACCAACTCACAAATATTCACTGAGACATTTTATTATGGTTTTAGAATACCCAAGATACAATTTGTTAAACTCATGAAACTCAAGAAGAACAAAGACCAAAATATGGACACTTCGCCCCTTCTTAGAATTGGGAACTAAACACCCATGGAAGGAGTTACAGAGACAAAGTTTGGAGCTGAGACGTAAGGATGGACCATCCAGAAACTGCTCTACCCAGGGGTCCATCCCATAATCAGCCACCAAACCCAGACACTATTGCATATGCCAGCAAGATTCTGCTGAAGGGACCCTGATATAGCTATCTCTTGTGAGGCTATGCCAGTGCCTGGCAAACATAGAAGTGGTTGCTCACAATCAGCTATCGGATGGAACACAATGCCCCCAATAGAGGAGCTAGAGAAAGTCCCCAAGGAGCTGAAGGGGTCTGCAACCCTATAGGTGGAACAACAATATGAACTAACCAGTACCCCCAGAGCTCGTGTCTCTAGCTGCATATGTAGCAGAAGATGGCCTAGTCAGTCATCATTGGGAAGAGAGACCCCTTGGTCTTGCAAACTTTATATGCCCCAGTACAGGGGAACACAAGGGCCAAGAAGTGGGAGTAGGTGAGTAGGGGAGCGGGGAGGGGTATAGGGGACCTTGGGGATAGCATTTAAAATGTAAATGTAGTAAATACCTAATAAAACTTTTAAAAAAAGAAATGTAATAATTATTATAAGAGGGTTAGGCTTAAAACAAAAAGCTACCAAGCATGGCTTTCTTCCCAACACACCTGTAAGCATTCACTAGTGACTGGTTGGAGTTTGGTCCGTTATCTACTTTTTACCTGCTATAAAAAATTTGAAAGAAGCAAACAAGGGGGAATTGGACTGTTAAGTGCAGAAAGGAATTACAAAAAAGAAACAAACACATTGTGCTGAGGTGATCAAACTGTCCTGAGAAGGGATCACGTTAGTTGAAGAAACAGATGTGTGTATGGTCTCTGGGGTAGCTGACGTTAACCTCCCAGACTCGTGTTTTAAGTGTTAGAATACCCAGACAGTGTGAGATTTCTGTGACAATGGAAAGTGTTCAGGAGGTATGCTTCAAAATGGGCAAAGCAGTAAGGAAGCAGAATCTATTTTCCCTCCAGCTTTCATAGTTCCTTTGTTACTTATATTGACTTTGTTGTTAAATGCATTTTCTGCCAGTCAATAGCATATATTGAGTGTCGATTTCATATTAAGCACTATGATAGGACACTGTAAAGAGAAAATTGAATTGATTGACTAGGAACTCAAACAAGTCCCACTTGTAAGATGAGAATTCTACTATCATAAACAACTTGCAGTGTGTCAACAATAGTTCTCAAGAAAATAACAACAGTAGAGAATGTTATCCAAAAACTCTCATAAAATGGCATCAAATGGGAAAATAAAGATGCTTTATTGTTAAATGTTTATTTACTCTTATCTGTAAGCACTTATTGCTGGATTCAATTTCAGGATGCATTTCCACTCTTGAAAGTTATTAATGATACAAAATAATTTTTGTTTATATATATTGTGTTCATTTTCAGTGCTGTTCATATCAGAAAATAAAGCAGAAATTGATATCCATCTAAGAACAACTGTCTTGGTAACTTTTCTATTGCTATGATAAGACACGATGAGCAGGCAACAGATGAAAGAAAATGCTTAACTTGGAGCTTGTTGTTCAGAGGATGAGCCATGATGGGAAGCAAAGACAGAGTGGCAGGAACAACCGAGAGCTCCCATTGTGAGCTCCAAGCATGAGGCAAAGAGAATAAACCAGGAATGGCATAGGCTTTTGAAACCATCTCTTCCAATGACCCCATACCCCCTTAATCCTTCCCAAGTAGTTCCACCAACCTGGGACCAAGTATTTCATCATCTGAGCCTATGGGAGCCATTTCCACTCAAATCATCACAATAACGAACCTCTGTATAACATAAATTCTATATCCCTATTAAAAACACTGTGAAAAATATGTTTTATGGAAAGAATGGGATTATTTTACACACTATAGAGGCCTTTAATTTCTGGTTTAACAGAATTATCTGGAGTCTCATATTGATTTCATTATTACACTGTATATGTTATTACATTATACATTATTTTGGTTCAAATGGACTTAAAACATACTTCACGTAAATACTTAGTTTAATGACAGTATTTAGTAGCTTTCAGATTTTGTTCTTGTTGAAGGAAGCATGTCTCTGGGGCCAGGTTTTCGGGGTTTCAAAGCCTTGTACCAACCCCCCCCCCGCCCACTGTGTTCTCTCTGTCTATGTCTCTCTTCAAAAAGTGAGCTCTCGGTTTCCCATTCCTGCTGCTGTGCTTGCTACATGTCGCCATGTCTCTGCTCTGCCACCTTGGATTTTATCCAGGCGGAACCACAAACCAAAATAAACTCTTTCTTCTTATAGTTGCTTTGCTCAAGGCATTTTATCACAGCAACAACAACAAAATAACAAATACAGTATGAATATTCTTCTTTGCTATTATAGCAAACTCCTCATGTAGCAGTTACTCTAAGGTTAGATGCAAATAAGCCGTATCTGTACACTTTTTAAAAAAGTATATACTACTTAACGACTTATCACTGCCTTTTGCACTTTGGATGGATCCTTTCCCTATACGTGGTTTTATAACAACATCTTTGCAACACTTGGAATTTTTTTTTGTTTGTTGAATCATAGAGCTTCCAAATGATGACATAGTTTATTATATACCAACAAAAATTACATTCATCACTAACTACCAACCTCAAAAGAATAATCTTTAAGGATGTGTATTAGTTACTCTGCTGTTGCTGTGATAAAATACTGTGATCCAAAGCAACCACAAAAGCAAGCTTTGCCTTCTTTCAGAGGAAGAGACCCAAGGGCAGGGCGACATGACAACAGACAACTGGAATAGAAAACTGGGAAATCACATCTTCAACCACAAACACAAAGAAGAGACGGTAAGCTGGAGGAGGTAAGGTTATAAACTCTCAGAGCCTGCCCCTAATGATGCACTTCACACAGCAAGGCTGTACCATCCCCCCATGCAGTACCATTAACTGGGGATTACTTGTTCGAATATCTGGGCCTAGGAGGGACATTTCTCATTCAAACCACCATGATACTGAAGAACTGACAAATTCAGTGGAAATTAAAGTTTTATAAGACTGTAACTTGCACTTGAAAATTCGAGTTTTAACATGGGCAGCTATACCGTCGGTCTTTTCACTAAGTGGCAGGTCTGTTCACTCCTAAAGTTGGCTGCTGAAAACCCAGAACTGAAAATCCAGGGCTGGGGAGATGGTCCAGCTGCTAAAGTGCTCACAGTTCAAGTGTGAGGGCCCTAGTTCTATCCTGCGCATGCGTGTATGATACCAGGCATCACCTCAGACATTTGTAATCCCCGAACTCTGGAGACAGCGACAATAGACAATAGGACTTTAGGTCCCATCATGCTAAATCAGTGAACTCAGGCTTTAGTTGATATTACACTACACTAAACGGATATATCTAGTAGATTCTGTGATATTTAGATATACAGAATCTAAAAATGTTTTTTTTTTACCTACTTTAAGTATTCAAATATATAATTTTTCATGAACTCTTGTTCAGTCGGATCTTGGAAAAATCATTGTGTTAAATTAGCAAAAAAAATTAGCAATTTTTTATGTAAAAAATTTTATCAATAAAAAACAGTTAATTTTCCATAAAAATTATTTTTTATGGAAAATTAACATTTACATAAAAATAATTCTGTTTTATAGACTTAATTTATGGACTTAAAACTGTAATTTAACTTTTGACCTATGTTTGAACACTATATTATTATGTCTAAAATTTATTAACTTTTTATATTAAATTTAAAAAGGCCTTCTGACACTTAAACAATGAAAAGAAAAATATTTACACATGATTATAGCTTTTCAATAATATTTTATTAGTGGGAACATCTAAAAAAAATCTGAGTATAGTAGTACTCAGACACTGCAACGATTAATCTTAATTTTCTTGAAAACAATCTAGAATCCCCAGTGAAGGCAATAGCAATGAATAATTTTCTAGATCAGGAAAACCTAATAGGAGAGTGTATGTGTATATGTGAGTTTAGTGAGGACCTGCATGTGTAAAGATTTGACCTCTGGGTATATCTGTGGGGGATGACCTTTATTACATTAATTGAGTGGAAAGACCAGCCTACTGTGGGCAACACCACTTCCTACACAGGAGTTCCCGGGTAAAACCAAGCAAGCACTAGCATAGATCCATTCATCTCTCTCTTCTAACTGCAGACTCAGTGATACCAACTCCTTCAAATTTCTACTGCAGAGATCTCCACAATCTGATGGGTCGTGCTTCAAATCGTGAGCTAAAGAAAACCCTTTCTTCCTTCAGCTGCCTTGGTCAGACTGTATTACAGCAGGAGGAAAAGAAACTGAGACAGGAACAGACACGTTTATATTTGAACCAGAAATTAGATATTTAGAACAAAGAGTCTACATATATACAAAATGAGTTCTAACGAGGTTTTTGAGCCTGTACTATTAAGACAATTTTTCTACATCGTTCCTTTGAACTCAACATCACAGTTTCATGTCTCACTTTTAGGTAAGTGACATAAAATAGCCTACATAAAATAAACTTCTAAAATCCATTAATGTGTCTTGTACACAATTTATTTGTGTGTGTGGGGGGGGGTTTGCTGGAACCTAATAGGAGAGTGTATGTGTACATGTGAGTTCATTTGTAAGGCTCTGCATGGTTGTGATGTGCTTCTGGGGACAAGAATGCGTGTGATTGAGAGGAAGAAGGCATAGGATGGAGGAGAGAGGACAGAGACACAATATGTATCAAAGCGACAGTCTTGCATCACGAGAGGATTGTTAATGCTTTTTCACCCCTTAGAAGTATGAACAAATAAATTAATAAATGTCAGAAGGTACCATTTAAAACCACACTCTAGGTAGCTTTAGGAAATCTGAAAATCCCTTACATTGCATCCAAGCTGAATTATACCCATGGGCTTTTCTAAGGAAAGATTCAAAATTCGTATCATGGAATACAAGATACCCCAAAGCTAAGAACCACTCTATCTGGGTACTTGTTTTTAATGAGAGTTGTAAACATGCCTCAGGTTCATATTTGGTAACTAAACTAAAGATTAATGATATAAGCCATATATAAGTAGCTATTCCTTCATAATTCACTAGGAAGTTCTAGTCGCCATTTTTCCCTATAACCTTCTTAAACCAGCTATGTGATTTACATTAACATAATAAGAAAGACTATTAGGAAAGTCTTATCGTTAAATGTCTGTGTTTAAAACCTGAAGAGTACTAACAGGTATAAATCATTTATGAAGGCAATTAACTGTTAGATAAGTATAGAGAGACTTTATTAGTGGCTACACAGTTTTGGCAGGCAGTTGGATAGTTGCAATCGAATAGTTCTATGTTCTAAATTTCTAAGCACTCTTTAGAAATTGTGGTTCATGACTATGAAAACATTTCTACTCTTCATCTATCCTCTATGTTTACAGCATGCTAGAAAGGTGACAGCCAGTAACGTCCCAGTGTCTTGTTGCGACTGGCAGGGGTCTGCACCAATGATTGCATAAATTTACCAATCTGTATTGTGATAACAGTTGTTTATTTCTGGTATTGGTATAGGGCTTAATTTTCGAAAGGAAAATAATGCTAAATTTCGATGTATGCCTTTGCATACCAGAGCGGCAGACTGGCATGCGTATGTGTGTATGTGCACTGAGCACCCGACCGCACTGCGTTGAGAGGCGCCTAGCACAACAGCTCTGCCAGCACTAAACCTCTTCTGTTCCCAACATAAAATTAATTTTAGATTTTCAAAATTTACAAATACATGAATATCCATAAGATGGTGCTGTATCTTTAATTTAATCTGGTCGGGTTCTTGAATGATAAAATATATCAATTACAAATAAGGTTAAAAGCCCGGATTACACTTCCCCCCTTAATAAGAGTCTTAGGCTGTCTAGCTGACAATGTAAGGACAATTCAGAATTTTAAAAGCAATTTCACACATATCCTATAATTACTAAAGTACCTTTGTTCCAGATTTAGCTGCCAACAGCACATTAAAAAATAATCAAAATTCTCATTTCAACTGGCATTTTCTGAACTGTAGTCACTTTGCATATACCATATTAAACGCGGGACGTGGTTGAATTATAGACAGTATCAATTTCTACCAAGGTCAATAGTAGTCTCTAAAAGCCCTTTGAAACACCCAGTCTGGTTGAGAATTAGAAATGACATTGTATGCAAATGATTTCTTTCAAATGTTGAAATTTCTATTAAGTATTAACTCAATAAATTGCAATATCTAGTAAAAGTCATTTCCTCAGTGATGGGAATATGACTTAAATATGTTAATTTATGGTCTGATAAATAGTGATGCCTTCACAAGTAATGTTTAATTTCCCATTTAATTACTGAAATAGATTTCATAAACAGAATATTGGAAATGGCAACTATTTCTATATTTTTGAGATAAATACTTTTATTTCAAAGGAATAAAAAGCTTTTGTCAAGAAGTGACAAGGGGAAGCTTGTTCATAAAAGGAAGAATTAGGGGTCATAACACACAGTGACAGCCACAAAGACGTATCCAAGTATGAGCCAAGTTTCATCAATAAATACATGGAAATCTCAGCTACAGAGACATATCCAAAGTATGAGCCAAACTCCATCAATAAGCATATGCAAATTTCAAATCAGGCATGAACTGTTTTGAGGCATATTTAACTACATGAGTCTGATTTCCATATATTTTCTCATTTTTCTCTTTGGATAATTCCTCCTTCTGGGGAACACCATCATTAGATCTCTTGTACAAAGTAATGCTATAATTTTATAGGAAACTGAATAGATGTTTGTAGATATGGTAAATTATAAGATAAAAAGAATCCTCCACAACATGATATTTAAAAGCAGGAAAACAATAATGTCTATTGTTAGTAAGCTCTGTATTTAGTCTAGCTTTTCTAACATCAATATAATTGGTTTTTTTAATTATAAAATAATTCTAAGAAACATTTTGTACAATTAGTCTTTCTGAATGCTAACATAAAATGCTAGTATTCAAATAGAGATAAAAATGTTTAAATGGTGTTAAGGTTTATGTAATAAGATAACAAATCATATTCATTTGATAGAAAAACAAAGAAATTAAGAAATGAAAACTTGCTGGGTTTAATAGTGAGCAAAAATAAATAAATAAATGAGAAAGAAAAAACCCAAAGTCAAGTAATTTTGTTGTTAACCACTCTTATTAAGATGATCCGCCACGTTTTAGCTATGTATTGTCCATTCACTTGTCAATGTTGTTGGTTATAACAGGACATATAATAAATATTTTCATCCGTAATACTTTCCCAAGGCTACTTTTGATGACAATGTTGTGTATCCGGTGTGTAAATAGTTTGATAAGATACATGTTATACATATTTCAAAGAAGACAAACTTTACTTATGAACTTGGTTATGCATTCATTTTTTTTTTAAAGGGCAAAACTGTCCCTCAGACCTGAAGATAGACGGTGGTTATTTAGGGAGAGGAGAGGGATCAGCCCATAAGATGAAAGGCACCAAAGCACAGGAGTTAGCTGCAGGAACTCTAATGTCAAACAAAGGATCATGAAAAATAGTGAAAAGGCAAGAAGAGACATTGGGTGTGTTTTATAGACATTTCCTTTGCTTAATTGATTCAGTAACTATTTATGAGGTGCTCACCCGGAGCCAAACACTCCTGGACTCGCACTCTGTGGGGAATAGAGTAATGAGCAAAATAGACACCCCTCCCCAACCCCATGAAACAGAAAGTTTAGTGGAGAAAATATATGTTGTACCTAAACACAAAGCCATAATACATGCCAAGACTGTTGTAAAGTTAAAAAAAAATTCTGGGTGTAATGCAGTCTGGCAAAAAGGAAGAAAGCAAGTGGCCCTTAACAGACATCTTATGGAGGTAAATTTCATAGTGTGTGTCTGGGATTTGCTTCAAAATTATGGAGCAGGGGTGGAGTGGGTGGTACTTTGGATGAAATAAGATTAGACATATGTTGTAATGAGTATGATCATTTCAACAACAGAAGCATAAAATATGCACGCTAGCGCGCGCATGCACGCGCACACACACACACACTCACACACACATCGGGGGTGGAGGTTATGCAGAAGGCAGAATGTTTGAACGATGCTGAGTGAGGAGCAGCTAGATTTGTTCTCAGATTCTGAAAGACAGCATGCGCAGTTGGAGCACTGAGAAGTAAAGACTGACATTCCAGGCGGGGCCCTGTGCACCTAGTGAAGTTTTGCCCTTTATTCTAAGATCAGTGGTGACTATTAAATATCCCTCATGCTTCTTTTACTTTATAATAAAATCACTCAGGTTGCACAGTAGAATTAAGACAGCAAAAAAATGGGTAAGGGTAAGCCAAGCAGAAGAAGTGAAATAATCGGGAAGAATTAAGATGGTGTATAATTTAAATACGTCAATGGAGAAATGGTTGTCACACTTGTGCACATGCACACACAGAAACACAGATGTTACACACTCGCATGAGCATACACTCAAAACTGACATGAGGCAGGCAAAAGTTAGGAAAAAATGTTAAGATTGCCACCCAATCAAAAAACAAACAAACAAACTAGGTGCTGTGGTGACTCACACCTTTGATCCCAGCACTTGGGAGGCAGAGGTAGGTGGATTTCTGAGATCGAGTCCAGCCTGTTCTACAGAGTAAGTTCCAGGACAGCCAGGGCTACACAGAGAAACCCTGTCTCGAAACAACAACAACAAAAACCATTGCCACCCAGTGTTCCAACTGTACAAAACTTTGAACTTGAACTGGTCCCAGTATAAATAAATAAATAAATAAATAAATAAATAATTTTAATTTTTTAAAATTTTTAATTGGATATTTTATTTGTTTGCATTTCAAGTGTTATCCTCTTTCCTGGTTTCCCCTGTGCAAACTCCCTATCCCCTTCCCCCTTACCCTACTTCTATGAGGGTGCTTCCCCACCCACCTATCCACTCCTGCCTCATCTCACAACACTGGCATTCCCCTACACTGGGGCAGCAAGCCTTCACAGGACCAAGGGCCTTCCCTCCCACTGATGCCAGATAAGGCCCCTTCAGCTCCTTCAGTCCTTCTCCTAACTCCTTCATTGGGGTCCCTGTGCTCAGTCAGATGGTCAGCTGTGAGCATCCATGTCTGTATTGGCCAAGATCTGGCAGAGCGACTCAGGAAACAACTGTATCAGGCCCCTGTCAGCAAGCACTTCTTGGCATTCGCAATAAATAATAAAACAAATTGTTTACAAATAACTTTAAAAAAAATCACACTTTTAGGTCTTGGCATCTCTTCATACCATGAAACTTTAAGCAACACATGCTTCGTTGTCTCTTTTAAATATAAAGAACCTATGATGATAGTAAATTCTTTCCTCTGGCTATCTTTTCTTCTGGAGTCTGGGGACCACAGCACCAGACACATTTTGGTCTGGAGAATGAAACAGTGTTAACCCTCTGGATCCTGATAAGGATTCCAGAGTATGAATTGTATTAGTATAATCTTGCTGGTTAATTCTGTGTGTGTGTGTGTGTGTGTGTGTGTGTGTGTGTGTGTGTGTGTGTGTGTGTAATGGAATAGATTTTCCAAGTCAAGAACCATAAATACATGGACAAATCTCTAGACAAATACAATCAATATTCAAAATGTAAATTTGAGAAATCATTAAATAACCTCTATACCAAAAACTCATTGAAATTGATCTCTCATCTGTAATGCTTTGTCATTAAGTATTTTAAATTTATTTTAGTTTTATTTATTTTACTTTATGTGCATTGAGTGTTTTTCCTGCATGTATATATGTATGTATGTATGTATGTATGTATGTATGTATGTATGTATAGCATGTGCATAGCTGGTGTCCTTGGATGTCAGAAGAGGGCATCAGATTCCATAGAGCTAGGGTTAGAGATGGAGGTGAGCTGCCAGGCAGATGTTGAGAATTGAACCTGGGGGTCCTGCAAAAGCATCAAATGTTCTTAACTACTAAGCTATTCTTCCAACCCCATCTCTATGTGTTAATCTACTAGCAACACTGCTAGATTAAACTGCATTACTAATGCATGCTAGCTAGAGTGGTAGTAGTGGCTCAAGGTTATCAAGAACTACAAAAGAATTTTAGCTGAGGCAAGAAATTTCACTCAAAATCCTCAGAAGGCTGTCAAATGTGGCATTTACTACAGAGACAATTTTTTTCAGTGAATATATTGTTTTTTTCCTAAAATTTTAGTGGGTTTAATATTGGTGAAGCAATACTTTTCAAATATTCTTGTTTCATATTTTCACAAGTAAATTTGGAAATGAATTTTGCCTTTAACTATACTACCAAAGTATTCCTTTGGAATTCAACTCAGAATTTTATTTTATCTTATTATTATGTTTTTTGAGCCAGAGTCTCTATATAAAGCCATACCCATCCTGGAACTCACTTTGTAGACCAGGCTGCCCTTGAACTCACAGGGATCTTCTTGACCCTGCCTTCTGAGTGCTGGAAATAAAGACATGTGCCACTAAACTCAATTTAGGATTTTTTTTTTTTTTTGAGATTATAAAGGCATCTTGGGTTTTAACAGAATGTAGAACAAGTTAAATGCATCACTAGTTTGAATTTTGTCACAATTTGATATATGGAACCAATTATCCACATAATCCAAAGTCAAAGACTTACTGTAATCCTGGCCTGACTTCCAGGTAAACCGAGTACAAACACCTCAAAAGAAAGAGATTGGGGCTAGAGAGAGGGCTCAGAAGCTGACAGAGTGCAGGGCTCTTACAGAGGACGACATTTGGGGACCCACAGTCGGTTATTAGCTCCCATGTCAAATGGCTAACAATCACCCATGCCTCCAGCTCCTGGAAACCCAATGTTCTCCCCTCAATTCTGCATCTGCCTGTGTTGGTATGTGCGTGCATTTATTAGGCAGCATCCTAGTATGTGACCAACAGAACAGGAGAAAGAATAAATGTTCATTTTATTCCGAACACGGTGCTTTCGTTTTTCAGTCTAAGAGGTTCATGGAACTAGTTTCTCAACTATCTGTGTTTTGTAGTTTTAAACTGATTGATTGCTTTGACAGTGCTGGAGATGGAGCGCGAGACTCACGCCACATAGTAGCTGAGTGAGTGCCCTGCCCTTAAAGGTAAGCCTGACCCTGCTTTAACTTTTTATTATTTTGAGGCATCATCTCACTAAGTTGGCCAGACTCAGTTTGGATTCACTGTGTAGCCCATATAGGCTGAAATCTTGTAGTCTTTTTCTGTTCAGCCTCCCAGTTGTCTAGAATTACAGATCTGGGCTCTCAGACCAGACACTGTATTGAACAAATAAAACTCTTTTGCAAACTACAGAATATGGTAAATTCAAATAAGCTTCCAACTAATAAAACACTCAGTGGGCCAAAAAGCCTCTTACTAAAGGACTACAACAGCAGTCACATAATCTTGGGATTTGCAAAGCATTAGTTTGGGTGTCATTAATTAAATAGTAGGGGAAGAAAATAAATCAAACACCTTCTGGATTGTGGCTGTAAGACTACAGCAGAAAGAGGATATGATTTCCTTCATTATTTTGTCCATTTTATTTTTGTCAAGAACAGAAATTAATTACTTCTGTAATTCAAAACATCTTTGGTGCTCTTTCAAATTTTCAAGCATTGTTATCATTCCATCTAGGTTGACAAATAGTAAGCACCTATGGGTACTGGTCACTACAGATGTGGCAAGAAACGAGATGGGTATTTTTGTTAAACTTGGAGTTTCACTATATAATTTCGGAGAATCTCTTATAGCTTTTACTCTCCTGGTAGTTTTGTAGTGAAATCTCAGAGAGATTAAAAGAGGCACAGAGTTTACAGTGATTTGCCCTGGATTAAGTCTCTTTATCCAACACCCAGAAACTTTCTCCAAAGGTAGAGACCTTTATCTCAACTGCCAATGATTCTCTTTGTTTGCATGCCTGAAAAATAACCCATTATTTCACATCAACAGCACCATGGCACTAACTCATACCTATGTTTTCTGGTCTTTTCTGCCAGGTAGGTAGTTGAATAACAACCACTTCCCTACCCAGTGCTATCAACACAACCAACAATTCTCTCACCTGTAGGTCACCTGCTCCAGGAAGGCCTGTGCCTGTTACAGACTGGTTTTTAAAATAGTGCATGTGACTTTTATCTTCCTTGTAATTGTCTAGATAAAGCTCCTCGTTATGATGCTATAGGCACAGGAAAAGGGATGGGACTCAAGGAAATATTCTCTGGTCCAAAATAGTGGTATTTATTGTGATTTGGGCAGTATTTTCACAGTTGTATACATCTGTCTAAACTCAACAAACTGCATAATTTATATGTATGCAGGTAACCATCTGTAAATTATAACTCAATAAAGTCAATTTACGAAGTAAAAGAAACTCCAGAAAGCATTGAATTAATCAAAACAACCTGTAGCAAACTAACAGTTTATTGGCAGATATATTTATTACACAAATAGAGAAAAGTAGTATTATTGAACATCACAAACAAACAAACCTTAGTTCCTAAAAACGAACATTGCACAGAAAAAGGGTATGGGGCACAACCAAATCAAATACATCATTTTGTAAACATTTGTTTTCCAATTTAATGAAATTCTTCCTTATGCCTCTCACTTGCTTTTCTCTACCCCTGGTAGGGAAACAAGCATTGCTTTCTCTTCCCCTCTGTCTCCTTCATGTTCTCCTCCCTCCCACACATTGTAAAAATCCATTATTTTGACAGTACTGATTGTACAAAAAGGTTGATGATTTTTCTGTTTATAATCTTACATAAACTTTCTGACAGAAAATTAAAATACCTAAATAGTGTATGTAAACCATTAATGCACATGGACATGGTGAACAAAAATAGGTACCTCATACACCGTCTTGAGAATTCAAAGGTGTTCCCAAGGTTATAGTAATGTGGGAGGGCTTACAAAAAGGTCGAGAAATTCAGACCTAATTTAGCACATCTCTGAGGAGATCATGGCTGGTTTCTCTTCCTTTCCCCCACAATTGGCATTCTTGAATCTGCAAGTTGATCTTACATTAGTTTTTCTTTCTTTTCTCCTGAGAAATTTTAGACAGAATGTTGCAGACTTTAGGGACTGTTTCCACAATAAGCTATTTTCCTGGTTCTACACCAGAGTCATGAGGAAGGGTTAGCAGAACAATCTCAATTAATTGTAGTTAATCAGCCCTTTTCAGCTTCAGTGTTACAAAGGCCTAATATTATTCTACGTTGAACAAGGTACATTGAACACGAGATATTTTGTCTTTTAGAACTGCAACAAAATCTGCATATTTGGAGGTTTTTGGTTTGTTTGTTTGTTTGTTTGTTTGTTTTTTCACCATGGAAAAATCAATTCAGTCCTGGTATACATGCATCAACACAGATGTCTGTCCAAACCATAAGATTCCATGAATTAAAACTGAGAAGATAAAACAAAGGAATGAATTTAGAGGTCATTACTAAATTATCAGCATTTTTAAATAGATGGTTGTAACAGTGGGTTGTCCAAAATTGTTCATAATTCAATCTTTGCAACAGTGAAATAGCATGCAGGAGACCAGGAGGACATTTGAAGTGTTCCAAATGCAGAAAAAACACTATGGGCATTCATTCCCATCATTATCAATGAATTCTAATGTTTATGAAGCAATATCCACGTGTACTGCCAAACTGCCAGCAATTCATTGCATTGATGAGCAGAGGGAAAAAACAAAACAAAAGAAAACAAACAACCAAACAAATAATCAAGGAAAAGCAAAGATACAAGTCTAACATGTCTGCTTGTTGCAATACCTCAACTATTCAGCAGAAAATTTATCTGGAATTATCCTGAAGTTAGCCAAAACCCACAGCCTCCTTTTTGTTAATGCAGTTTCATTGTTGTTTGGAATTTGATATCTATTCACTCTAAAAGTAAAATATTTCGTTAGCTAGTAGGAACAGTAATCACAAACCGCTGGATGAGCCCCTCAAACATTGCCATCTAAGAAAGAGGAGGGGAGTGTGTATCATATTCCAAGGGCATGCCTAGAAGAAGCTCTACAAAAAAACTGTCACTCATAAAGTACCTATAATGGTGTATCATGAATTCTACCAATTTTACAGCCGAACGAGTGGAGACTTGGGGATGTTAAGCAATTTCTTTAAAGTTGCTCAACCAGTCAAAAGCAGAGCTAGAACTGGAATATAAATTGACTTACTCTAGACTGCAGCCTCTTACACTTGTTGTATATAGAAGAGACCCAAGGTCTTAAATGAAGCGTGCCAGTAAGGAGATACATCCCTTAGGGGACCTTAACCAGCATCACAGAACATTTGTGCCAGCCTTTACATTAGGTAATGAGGTTGAGATCTACAAGGCTTGGGCACATGGTTGGGGAGCTCACAGGCTATGAGGGGGATAGTTACATAAAAATCTAAATATAACCATGAAAGTTCTATACTGCAGAAGTGTGAAGAGAGTACTTAGGAATCAGAGAGGAAGGGACTGAGCAGCCATACAGAATCCAGGAAATCTCTTCAGAGAAAGCATTATCTAAATTTATCGATTAATTTTTTTCTTGGAAAAAAAATCTACTTTAAAATGTGTCCAGGTCCGGGGAAACAAGAGAACGATTACAAAATTACTGGCTATGGGGCCTGTACTTCAAATACTAAGACTGGGGACCAGACAGACACTCAACAAGTAAATTCTCCTGAGCCTAAAATTTATCATTATTTTCTTCTGAAGCTTATTTCTAGATAACAGCTTAATTAAGATAAGCAAATAGTAATGAAAAGTATAGGTAAAATAAATTTTTTTAAAAATGAAGTACCATTCACAGAGGAAACTAAATGCATTGATGCTGTGATTAGCCAGATATTGACTTAAAAGACACAGGACTCTGCATAGCATTTCAGCCTCCCCTTGCTTTAGCAAACCGCAGCACCAGAAAGAAACCCAAACATGTGGATACACGTGGACCATGAGGGCAATCAAGTGCAAACAAGTGGACACTTTTTTCTAAAACAGTAGCTCCTAAGACATCTTCAGTTCTTTGACCTATTATTTAACGCACTGCAATGGGTCTGTGCTTTTACTCGGTTTTGTAGTTAATCTCTCTGGCTAAAGTGCACGGGTGTCTGTTTGTTTGTTTGTTTGTTTTTCCTAGGCCAAGCAGACCAAGTCAGGATAATCTCAAAGAATACACCAGCTCTTTCTCGATGCATGATTCCAAGTAGCAGAAGGTTCATAAACTCTCAGATTGACTTAACTGGTGACATCATTTACTGGTACACAGGCCTGACCGGCTTTAAGTCCTGTTAATTTGGTACCTTCAGCATCTTGACCTGGGCCTTGAATGTTAGGGTTCCCAGGCTGCTCCTTTGATGATAACTGCACTTCACCATCACCACAGTAGAGAAGGAGACTAATTTGGGGATCCATCTGCAAACTGGAGGATTTTTTTTTTTCTTTAAGAACTTTCAACAAGCCTGAAATTCATGAAATTCTGGCTGAATCTTGTACTAGAAACATGCCTTGGGCGGATTGGGTTAGAGTCTCTCCCCACCCTGTGTTTGAATGGCAGACTCAAAGTCCTTGTTACTTTATTCCTGAACATATCTCTCCTGCTATCAACATTTGCCTGAAGGAAATGTAATGACTCTAACCAGGTAATCATGGCTAAAGGGCAGAACCCCAACCTGTGCTTATGGCACATCTCCTTACATTCAGGAAGCAGCTTATTGGGTACAGCAGAGTTATTAAGAATAGATGCATATCAAATAAGGACGCTGGATAAATTGATAAGCTGCTGAGCTAACTGTAGAGAGTAACGCTAAGTCATTCGATGTTTGGCCAATGTTGAAACCTATAAAACACAGAAAACAAGGAGCATCAAAGAAAGTTAGGATTTTGAAAATCTTTATCTCTGTTATGTAAACTTGTGTAAACTTTCCTGCAACTGTTCTTTTCAGCAAATAAATAAGAAATATTGTTTAACATATGGAGAGTGCACTCTCCCTACCAGCAAAACATTTGCGTATAAAATTCTTTCACACTACTTCTTTCAGAATTCACAGTTAATACTGTAAATACTTGACTGCGGCATGGCTAAATTGGATTATTGCTGGAGCCATAATGAATTTACACAGACTAAGTAGCTTAAAGCACACATTTATTTTACTAATGCCATCGTTCTGTGTGTCAGTAAACTAAAACCAAGTTATCAGAGGGTGGCTTTCCTTCCCAGAAGCTTTAGTGGTGGCTTTACCAGTAACCCTTCTCTCCTTTTAAAAAACCTTACTATGTCACATAATGCTTTTCACATATTACTCAGAATCACGCTTCTGAATTCCCCGTCCACACCGTCCTACGTTTCTTATTGCACTGATCCCACCTAAATAAGCTGTGGAAATCTCCCTATTTTATTATTATTTCCCCACCGTCTTTAGTTCTCTCTGCTCCCTTGCTCCCTTATCTTTCTCTGTTATATAAAACACCAAACACACACACCACACCACACACACACACACACACACACACACACACACACACACAGCAAGCGTTATCAATGTAGATAATTGAGGGCATTATTTAGCACACCACACTGTTAGTTAACTTTCTACATCTATTCTGTTTCTGTATATCTTTAAAGTGATCTCTCTCAACCTTCATGCACCTCTGTGCTTATTTCTTTACGTGCTGCTTTTCTCATCTGCCAATGTTTTCCTTTTCTCTTACTTCTGCAGTCTACTCTGCTATCTTGTTTTTTAGTTTTTATTTTTTATTCTCCTTCTCTTGCAGTGGGTTTCCAAAAGATCTCTTAATCATAGGAGAGCTTTTGTTGGTTTTATGTACTTCAGGTCTTACCCAGGCCTATGTTATTAGTATGTTATAAGAAGCATCTATAATGGTTCTTATTCTTATAACTGTCCTATTTGGGGACTTACTATAAGTAAACTGTGTCTTTCAAATATTCTCTAAATCAAAAAATATGTGACAAACATGAACTTTATATTAATTTTATATATTTTTTATATTACATTCTTTTTCAGAACTTTATATTAACCTATATTGTTTTTGAGTTCATGTTAACTTGTTACATAATTACAGCTACATTGACAACTACTCTGTAATATTCCAGGTAAGTGCATTACAATTAGTGTTCATAATTTTGTTTTTAGATTTCCTCTTATACCGATGCAAATTTCCTAATTG
Organism: Mus pahari; assembly: GCF_900095145.1. Lineage (NCBI taxonomy): Eukaryota > Metazoa > Chordata > Mammalia > Rodentia > Muridae > Mus > Mus pahari. Next base: position 43,749,691 of record NC_034591.1, read on the forward strand.
TATTCTATTGAGTATCCTGATATTCAAAGCTTCTGGTCATGTTTTTGAAAGAAACTAAAATTATAGGCAGCCACGGGGAAACTCATCAATGAATTCATTGTTTTCACTACAAAAACTATGCACTTTGGTATCCTTACTGATGTTACATGGGACAGGGGTTCAGGGAAAGCTCTGATCTAATCAGATATGTCAGGGTTTTGTACTGCCATCGTACAATGTGTGTCTGGAACCAAGGCCTGGCATTGCTGTACCTGAAAGGGGGTTTTGATCATATTGGGAGAGAATCTTGTCTTCTGCAAGACATCCACCTGACAGACTTGAGAGTAACACATGCTTAAAGCCAAGGCCACACTGAATGCACAATGTCACCCTGTGGAGCTGGTCATAACCAGCCAGGTGTCCTTGATCTGATAAAGAGCAGACATATTCGATCTTATTTCAGTGACCTTCTTTCTGACATCACTCAACCAGCACAGAAACAAGTTGAGGTAATTAGATATGATTGTTTGGATTTTTTTTGTAACTAATCCCCAGGTATACTAAGATAAAACAGTAATTTGATCTATTAATTTTCATAGTACATTGACAAATAGCATTGAATCTTTGCATTTATCAGACTTCAATTTAATCCTAATTTTCTCTCTTGTCTTCTTGATTGAATGAAATATTCTAACACTCCTGAACAATGTGAGATGAAATGACATGTTACCTAGTAAACATAATTTAGTTACTCAAGTCACAAAATTTTATATTTTTGGAATAAATCACATGTTGTGATGTCACAATGTGAATAGCACATTGTAATTATAACAGCCAAATTATGTATAATTTGCTTGATTAGCACTGAAAATGGTAAGATAAAAATCAATGATTAAGGCCAGTATTAAAAGTCATTGCAATTAAAGAGTAGCTAAAAATTAGATGAGTTTGTTTAGAAGTGAAAATGAGGCTTCACTTGTTTTTCAAGTTCCAAGTGAAATTTCTGAAACAAAGTAAAGAGAAATCTTTCTCTCTGCATGTAACATAGGTGGGCAGATAGATGGATGCATTGAAGCTCCAAAGTAGTTTAGGTTAGGCCTTCAAATATAGATTGATTAAAAAAACAAAACAAGTAAAAACAAACTGCATTCTTTTTCATTCTCTCCTCTGCTTGCCTAATTTACACTTTAAAAATATATAAAAGACCTTGTAGAATGCCAACAAATCTAAATTCTTCCTATTAGTAAATGCACTCTTTTCCCCCTATGTCTGTATTTCAGCTTCGTTGACATAAGTGACAATGACTAGACATTAGATATCATTGGGGACTGTAGTTAGGAGAAGCCCTAGAGCTGTTGGCCTATTAATCTATTGTCTGCTTTGCTATAAAACATGGCAAAAAGCTGAGCTATAAGAACTCGCCATATATTCATCACTACCTCCAGTTTCTAGTTTTTATTGAAATAGGTAATGCCTTTGAAAAATTAGTTATTCCAGGACACATTACCAACATGTTTTATAATCAAACTTCAACTTAATATTACTACCAAGAATTCACAGGCTGAAGAACTTCTTAGAATACAAAGAACTGAAAGATGAGGAAACAAAATAGTCTATGGTCCAATAAATAAATAAATAAATAAATAAACTTCTAAACTCAAAAAGTTGTAGCCAGGTTGATACTGACTGACTTCAAGGTTCATGAGGCACCTTTGAAGGGGTGCCAGGTTCTTCTGTCTCCAAAGGATATGAACAAAGATATACAGCAAAAGAAAACACAATTCCAAGTTCTATGTTCTGTTCATACTCTGTTTGCATGGGCAAAGTAATGCTAAGATTAATATAAATAGATGTTCTCCGACTACTGACTATCCAGCTAGGATGAGAACATTAAGTCTTAGAAAATGTTTCTTTCTCCCTTGAGGAATTCTGATGAAATCTAAAATGTGAAGGCCCCCAGCTCTTACATTTCTTTAATCTAAAGGCCGATCAAGACCTGAACAAACATTATTTGTTTTTTATAAATAGTTATTTGACATTATATATTTGCACTTTTGCCTGTAGATATATCCATAGACAGCATGAATGCAGTGCCTGCAGAGGTTAGAAGAGGGTGTCAGCTTCCCGTAACTGGAGTTACCGATAGATGCGAGCAATCCTGTGGGTGCTGGAAACAACACTGGGGTCCTTTAGAGAATAACAAATGCTATTCCCCACCAAACCATCTCTTCTTCTTAAACATTGTTTAATTTTTAACACTTATCAATTCTTGATTTGAAGGAATTTTGCAGGCCAATATTCAAATGTACAGGAATTCACAAGAGAAGGCTGGTTAGCTGATTTTTAAGATTTACTTTATTTATGGGTATGTGAACGTCTGTTTGAGTGTAAGCCTACCTGTATGTGCTGATATATTTTTTTTTTCATACATGGTGTTCAAAAGAGGGGTTTAGATTCCTCAGAATTTGGACAGTTGGTTTTTACAGGGATATGTGGTTTGTTTTGTCCCCCTACCTGCTGAACTTCTCTCAAGTACTGTAGCTATTGATTAAGATTTCCCACAGAAGCAGGGTATGGAAGTGAGATGCCAAATCTTCTAAGTTCAGACTCCACTTTAGAGAACCTGACCTAAGTTTGAACTCAGGTAAACCAACAGGCTAGTACCTAGCATTCCTTTCCAAGTTACCCCCCAACAAAACCGGAGCCTAGCTCCAGTCTCTAGGCTAATCCCTAACAAGACCAGCTTTTCCAGGTTACACCCTCAACAAGACCAGCTTTTCCAGGTTACACCCTCAACAAGATCAGTGTCTCCAGGTCATTCCCCTTGCAAACCTGCCTCCCCAGGTTACAAACCCACCTCCTGCCTAACAACCACCAATACAGATGGGAGCAGAAATTATGTTTATGATATGACCCTCATCATCAGCCAATGATGTTAAAGGCCACAATAGCTTTCCAGTTAGATGCTTGGACACGTATCCCCTACTTGTTGCTTACTATAAAGCCTTGCCCCAATAGACATTCCGGGCTTTCCCACCACCAAAACCATCCTTCATTGGGGGGGGAGGGGGGCTGAGCTAGCTTAAATAGAATAAGGGTCCTGCTTTGAGTGGCATCAGATTGGCTCCTGTCTGTGTTCTGGGGGATGACTAACATTTCCCTGGCACAACAGAAACATGTGCCTTTAATCCAAGTGCTCAAAAAAGCCGGGCCAGGCAGATTTCTGTGAGTTTGAAACCAGCCCTTTCTACATATCATAGTTCACACGAGCCAAGGCTGCATGATGAGACCCTGTCTCAAAGAAATAAAAAGAAAGGCTTCTCACAAAATATAAAACCATTAATCTTTGCAGCCATTAGATTTGAGACTGACCCTTAAAGATACCACAAGAATCAATAAATACAAATAAAAATATCCACCTATTGAATGCATTGGATATGGCTAATTTAGAGAAGACTCTTAATGAGCAGGAAATAAGCAAGGAGCTGTGCTTTGGACGCACGAGAAGCTAAGTCTCTTCTTAGTGCTCCCAATAAAAATAAGGAGACTAGGGTATAGACATTGGCTATGCAATTTAGGATAGCAGACCCCACAAATGAACATGTTTTCCTTGGCTGATGCTTTAAGTGTCTTGGCCATGTTGGCAGTTTCCTCCTTCTTAGAGGCCAGAGATGTCAGAACGATTTAAGCCAAAATGGCTTTTGGGTTCACTCTGGCCTGAGATCAGGTTGCCAGAAGGGAGGCCTTGGATTTTCCTGTAATCTTTTCCCCTGAATGACTACCATGTTTCCAGAAACTATATATGGGGATGCCACTGAAACTGAGAGGCATATGGGCTCCTGGGCATGGGCCAACTGTACCAACCAGTGTATCTCCCCTTGGTGCCTCTACTCAGTAAATCGTGATTAACTCCGAGGCCCTCAGTGAATCCCAGTTCCAGGGATCTGTTTTCGCTAAACAGGAACTCAGTCTTCTGCTTTTCTCTTTCACTCCCACCTCTGAATCTAAAATGAGTTTCTTTGTAAAACACAACCTCTGTGCTCTGTGAATTTCATTTTTTGAATTTGAGAGAAGGGGATCCAAAAAGCCTAAGACTCATGGTGGGTTTGGTAGACATTGGATTTTTTGGGACCCCAGCCACCCCAAGCTAAGCTCACCTAGAGCCAAGAAAGGCTTTACTGTTCCCAGATCATGTTGCTACTTCAGGCCAGGGAATCAAAAGAGGTACAGGGACCAGAAGACTCTTTTGCTAATCCAACTTTTTCATCTTCCGTTTGCTATTATCCTTGCCTGCAAGCAGGAGGAATGAGCATCTCCGGCCTCCTTTCTCCTTTGAACCTCCCTTTTGCTTGTTAACAGGGCACACTTGAAACTAGGCAGATTTCTTCGGGAGACCTGAACACAACTTCTGTTTTCTCTTCTAGCTGCTTACGAGGCTAGGAGCTAGGATTATGTCTGCTCTATAGGACATTGAGTTTGTGGCTAGCTAGAGAAGCCAGTGCTGGCAAACTTCCAAAGAGGGCTAGCACTTTGAGAGATTTGTAAGGCCCATGGGGATATTTTGGGACCCAGGGAAGAGTCTGCGAGAAGTAGAGATCCCACATGGGATGGAGCAGTAAGTTGTCTGGTGCTAGCTAGCCAAGGCCCTGCTGGAGGGGAGGAAGCTGCAACAGCTGCAGCAGGAGTAGACTGGAGACCCTCAGCTGCTTGTTTTCCACTGTTTGCCTATACCCACCATACCTGGGTTCCCTTGCTTCTGTTTTTGCCTTCACTCTCCCATTGCTATGTCAGGATCAGTCTAAGGAAAATCCTAAAACGTCTGCAACGTACCCTGCAGTGCCCCTGTACTAGAAGCTCAGAAGCCCAATGGGGAATGGAGAGTATGTCTTCAGTTCCATTGTTACAAGATTATGTTCCCTATAGTCATATATGTCCTGTAGTCTCCAACCCATGTACCTTACTGACTTGAATTACTGACGGTACTAAAGTTGTACTGGCTTCACAACTTAAAAGAAACTTTCTATTGCATTCCTCTGCACCCTGATTCTTAATCCCTTTCAGATGTGGCTACTCAGTTGATCTGCCTAATACTGCACTGAGGGCTTACAGTCAGTCTCACCTATTTGGGCAAACATTGGAAGATTTGGCCCAAATTCTCTCATCCTCAGGGTCAGGTTCTCCCAGATGACAACTTTCTGTGCAACCCTATGCAGATGACAACTTTCTCCATAAGGTCTCCATTATGGTGCCCCAGAATGGTGAAAGGAAACTAAAACATTAATGACTTTGAGGCCCCAGCTTTGAGTCTTCCAACACTGGAAAAAATATTTAATTCTTATGTATCAGAAAGAAAGGGGATGGCCTTGTGAGTTCTGACTCAAGCCCATAGACCTGCTTAACGACCTATTAGGTCGTTACTGGATCTTGTCCACGTCTCCTGGTGTGTCAGGCCTGATATCCTGAAAGGAAAACTTCTGGATAACTGATTATCACATCCTTAGAGACCAGTCAGCCCACCTGGAGGGGCCAGCCATTCAGTTAAGAGCTTGTTCTCTGCTAAATCTGACCAGCTTCCTCCCAGGAGAGGCAGGAGACCAAGAACATAGGTGTGTAGAAATAAACAATTTCTCCAAGTTATATGGCTTGAGAGGACCCCATTAAGCTCACCAAGATCCCAGGAAAGCCCCATTTTTCTCAAAGACACCCAGTGTTCCCATATCGTATGTAGAAAAGAAAGAAAATAGTTGTTGACAAAACATTAAAAGGAAGGAAATGTGCATCCGAGGCACTGTGCTGATGAGACCGCGGAGACAAAAGATGTTTTTACAGCCAAGCAGATAAAGTGTCTATACAGGCTCTCAAGGTGAGTAAATCCTCTTCAGGAAGACAGCATTTATCTCACCTAGTTCACCTCATTTCACTAACGAATTGAGGTGACTATCGCTGTTAGCTAATTGGTCTTATCAGAGGGAAGGGAAGCTCTCAGGTTTATCACAGGATACCTTTGTAGCTTGGTGTCACCATCCTCCATCTACACAGAAGATGCCCATCTCGATCTCCATCTTCCCTGGTGATTGCTTTTCATTTGGGGGCCCATTAAGCTGTCAAGGGGCTTATTTAACTCTAAAAAGGATTGACTGAAAGAAGATTAGAAGTTTGTTATCATTGAAGGGCTTGCTTTAAGGAAAAAGAAGGGAGTGGTCTCCTCTCTGATGTTCAATAGGGAAAATTAAGTCTCTTAATTTTGGTTTTTGTTTGCCCGTAGACTTGAAACATTTTCGTGGCTAGTTTGCATTGGATTTTCTTGACAGAATTTCCCTCTAGATGCCTGCATTTCACTTCATTGCCCCTTAAAACTCACTTTTCTATTCATTAACAAACTCATTCTTTAAATACATGGCTGTTTCATTCAATTCGGTTACAATTAGACAAGAAAGCCATCCAATCTCCTAGGCAAATTTGCTTACTGATTGTTTATGCATCAATTTCAGAGTTTGTCTCTTAAGACATAAACTCGTTTCCCCCCATTTCCCACATTCTCCCTAGGCATTGCTTATTCTACATAAAAAATCAAATAAACAAACAAACAAACAGCAACAACCTAACAGAACTTACCTAGGTTAGAACACTGCTACAACAGGCACTCAGGAACTATTGCTGATTGACTGAGAAACCTCATTAACTGAAAGCCAGGCATCACCTTCATTCCAGTTCAACTGGCTTCTATGTAAGGGTGCGCATTGCAATTACAGAAATGGTTTCCACTTCCCTTTGCTGTTAAAGAAACTAGCAGAATTAAGCAATCAATGGCATTACCAGAATAATGGCTATGTCTAAAATGGAAACATTGCAATTGGTGTGTGAATCATTGTCCAGCCCCTTGAGGTTCACCTGAACCTGTGAAATCACTTTGCTGTGAAAATTTAGAATAGAAAGAAATCTGGAGGCTGAATTGCTGCTACTGACCTACTCAGTTGCTATCTAAGCCTACACGGAGTCGCCGTATTAGCAGGCTGATTGCTGGGGAGTCCCATGCAGCTTTTGGCACTGTGAAACACACTCAAATTAGTATGCACATAGGGAAGCTTTGTGTGGACCCCTTAGGGCTTAATTCATCTAAAATGACCTCTGGAGGCAGCTCAACTGATCTGTGTCCACAACTTTAAATAGGGAATGATCCCCAATCACCATTTCTTAGAGTATGAAAGTTTAGCTGGCAAATTGCTTCTGTATCGGCTTCCAAATAAAAATCGCTGAGGGTAACACAAAAAAGCAAAGGTAAATTAATATTGCTATTTTAAAATAGATCCCAAGAAAATCACATAAAATATTTCTAGTGCCACAATTCCTCTAAGGAATAAACAGTTATTTTTAATTTATACATGTATAGAATATACATTGGTTATATCAACTCCCTACTCTTTCCTTCTAACTCCCCTGTACTCCCAATACATTTCACATATCCCTCATAACTTTATGCTTTGTTTGTTTGTTTGTTCATTTGTGTTTTGTTGTTGTTGTTTGTAACCCAGAAGTCCAATTAGTGACACTTATCCTTGCATAAGCATGGTCCTATCCACTGGACATGAACAATCTACCTACGGCTGCTATTGGAAAACTTAACTCTTCCTCCCTGAATAGGTATCTACTTCCATTATCCTCTCAGCTAGGTGTGTGGGTAGTGATTCCTTTCCACCCTATATTGTAGTAAAAATTATTTAAAATCCTGGCCCAGGGTTTCTACGCCACCTTTAGTTAAGTTCTCGGATGAAAGACATACCCGGCCTTTATATTTTAAATACACTGTAAGCAGCACAATAGCTGGGCAGCTGCCTACCTTCCATGCTGTTAGAATCTACTTTCCTATCAATAACTCTGTGCCATTATTTACTATATACTATGTTCCATCTGGGCTGCTCTTAACTCCAATTGGCCAGCCCCCATGGCCGCGTTTTTTTTTTTTTTTTTTTTTTTTTTTGGCTCAGCTATCTCATGTTGGCTTCTCTTTCCTCCTCTCCTGTACATTCTTTTTTCCCTCATGGTCCACTTCTCCAACCTCAAGCCTGAGAAATCTAAACCCAGCCTCTGTCTCTTCTGCCCAGTTATTGGCTGTTGGCATCTTTATTTACCAATCACAATTAACTGGAGGGCAGGGTCACAGGGACTACTTATAGCCTCCAGGTCTTGGGTTCCCATAATTATTGTTAGAATAGACAGTAAAAGACAAAACCTCAACGTTTTTATAAACTCTTTTCAGCTTGTGAAGGTCTAACATGGGTAAGTACAGCTGCTGTGCGCCCATATGTATACCAATCATGCTGTGTCCAGACACCAGCCTTTGACATTCCTTCCCATCCTTCAGATTGTCCCTTAGTTCTTGCTCAGAAAAAAAAAAACAAAAAACAAAAACAAAAAACAAAAAACAAAAAAAAAACAAAAAACAAACAAACAAACAAAAAACCAAAAAACCAAAAAACAACTGTTGAGCAGGAGACAGCCAATATTTTAAGATTAGGTTTTGTATATGAGAGAAAATGCAATGTTTGCCTGACTGTCTGAGTCTGGCTTAGTTTGCCCAACATAATTTCTGGTTCCATCCATTATTACTGAAAATGTCATGATTCCCGTTTTTCTGTATACTTGAATACAACTCTATTCAAATACATGTACCACCTTTTTTTAATCTGTTCACATGTTGGCCATACATAGACTACATTGTGTACCAAGAAACATGGACATGCCTCTGTGGTCAATTGACTTTGAGGCTTTTGGGTATAAACAAAGGAGTGGTACAACTGGGTCATATAAACTGTTCTATTCAAAAAAAATTTTTTTTGAGGACCCTCCACAATGATTTACACTGTGGCTGTACCACCTGCTTTCCCCTATCCTCACCAGCATCTGTGTCCTGTCTCCTGGTGGAATGTGGAACAAGGTGTAGAGCAGCATTTCAAACATTTCTTGATCATCTGTGGTTCTTCTTTCAAGAACTATCTCTTTGGTTCACTAGCCCACCTATTGATTGGATGATTTGTATGTATTTAAGTTTTACAGTCTTTATTTATTTTAGCTACCAATCTGCTCTCAAAAGTAGACTTGGTGTGTGGGTGGTTAGTTTTTGTCAACTTCACACAAACTAGAGTCATCTAAAAGTGGGACTCTCCATTGAGGGATTGTCTCTATCTGATTGCCTCTAGGTAAGCTTGTAGGGCATTGTCTTTATTAATGATTGGCAAGGGTGGGCTCAGCACACTGTGGGTGGTACCACCTCTAGGCAGGTAGTCCTGAATTACGTAAGAAAGCAAACAGAGCTAACCAGAGGTAGAAGGTCTCTAAGTGGTATTTCCTTTCTCTGGTGATTGTCTCCTTTGCCATGCACAGAATTTCTAATTACTTGGAGTTCTATCTGCCAAATTTTGCTTTCTGTGTGATTTGGATCTTTTTTTGGAATGTAAAGAAATTCTATAATACACCTATACCATTAAGGTTTTTTAAATCTACTTCTCTCTATCAATTACAATATTTTAGGCTTTTCTTTACGTTTTTAAAATTTTATATTGAATTGACTTTTGTTTAACTTAAGAGATACGGATCCAGTCTCAGTTTTTCAGTCCACATTTTGCCTGTACTTTAATGAAGAGAATTTCAGACCAATTTCTCTTATGAACATCAATGCAAAAATTCTCAATAAAATACTCACAAACTAAATCTAAGAACACATAAAAAAGATCATCCGCCAAGTAGGATTCACCCAGGTAGGCAGGGATGGTTCAATATACGAAAATACTTTAATGTAATCCACCATATAAACAAACTGAAAGAAAAAATACATGAATATCTCATTAGATGATGAAAAAGCCTCTGAAAAAAATATCCAACATCCCCACATGTTAAGTGTCTTGGCGAGATCAGGGATATTAGGCACATACCTAAGCGTAATAAACACAATATACAACAAGCCAATAGCAAACATTAAACAGAGATAAAAAAAATTAAAGCAATTTCAGTAAAATCAGGGCTGCCCACTCTCTATCTGTTCAACATAATACTTAAAGTTCTAGCTAAACCAATAAGACAACTAGAGGAGATCCAGTTTGGAAAGGAAGAAATCTAGGTATCACCATTCACGGGTGATATGATAGAATGCATAAACAACACCTATAGCTGATAAACCCCTTCAGCAAAGTGGATGGATGCAAAATTAACTCGAAGAAACCAGTAACTCTCCTTTATACAAATGATAAATAGGCTGAGAAAGAAATCATGGAAACAATATCCTTTACAATAGCCACAAATGCTATAAGATATCTTGTTGTAACTCTAACTAAGCAAGTGAAAGATCTTATGACAAGAATGTCAGGTTTCTGAAGAAAGAAACTGAGAAAGATATCAGAAGATGGAAAGATCTCTCATGTTCATGGATTAGTACGATTAAAACAATAAGAATGCCCACCTTACTAAAAGCAATCTACAGACTGAATGCAACACCCATCAAAATTCCAACACAATTCTTTGCAGACTTTGAAAGTGCAATTCTCAACTTCAAATGAAAAACAAACAAATAAACAAAAAAACAGGACAGCTAAAACAATCCTGTACAATAAAAGTGCTTAGAGGTATCACCATCCTGTTTTCAAAATATACTCCAGAGCTATAGTAATAAAACCCACATGGTATTGGTGTAAAAACACACAGGTTGACCCATAAATAACCCCACACACCTATGTACACCTGATTTTTTGAAAAAGAAAAAAAACCAAACCACACAGTGAATAAAAGAAAACATCTTAAACAATTAGGCTGGTCTAACTGGATGTCTGCATGCAGAAGAATGAAAATAAACCCATATCTATCACCCTGCACAAAACTCAAATCCAAGTGGATTAGAGACCTCAATATAAAACTAGATACACTAAATCTAAGAGAAGAGAAAGTGGTAAACTGCTTTGAACTCATTGGCACAAGAAAAAATTTTCCTGAATTGAATACTTAGTGCTCAGGCACTAAGATCAAAAATTAATAAATGGGACCTCATGAAATGGAAAAGCTTTTGTAAGGCTAAGAGTACCATCAATGGATGAAATAGCAATCTACAGAATTGGAAAAGATCTTAGCCAACCTTACATCCAACAGAGGACTAATACCTAAAGTATATAAAGAACTTAAGAAATTAAACACCAACAACACAAACCCAATTAATAGATGGGGTACAGTTCTAAACAGAGAATTATCAATAGAGGAATCTTGAATGATTGAGAAGCAGTTAAAGAAATGTTCAACCATGCTCTCAGTCATTAGGTAAATGCAAATCAAAAGGACTCTGAAATTCCATCTGACAGCCTGAATGGCTACGATTTAAAACTGAAATGACAGCACAGGCTGGCAAAGATGTGGAGCAAGGGGAACACTCCTCCATTGCTTGGTGGCATTGCAAACTTGTACAACCACTTTGGAAATCAGCTTGGTGATTTCTCAAAAAAAAAAATTGCAATAGTTCTAACCCAGGATCCAGCTATACAACTCCTGGGCATATATCTAAAAGATGTCCCACTAGCCACAGACACACGTATTCAACTACGTTCATAACAGCTTTATGAACCATACAGAAAATGGAAAAAAACTTAGATGTCCCTCAACTGAAAATGGATAAAGAAAATGTTCATATACACAATGGAATACTATTAAGCTACTAAAAACAAAGACATCATAAAATTTTCAGGCAAATGGATGTAACTTGAGAATATTATCCTGAGTCAGGTAACCCAGACCCCCAAAGATACATATGGTATGTACTCACTTATAAATGGACATTAACCATAAAGTACAGGATAACTATGTAAAATCCATAGACCCAAAGAAACTGGTTAATAAGAAGGGTCCAAGGGAGGATGCACATGCACATATCTCACTCAAAAGGGGAAACAAAATAGTCATCTGAGGTGTATGAAGAGAGGGGGCTGTGTGGGAGAGGAGGTGAGGAGGGGATTGGGGAGGGAGATCAGATGCAGGGGGGAAAAGAGGGTGGGAGAGGGATCAGAGTGAGATTGGAAATAGGTAGGGGGCATCTCTGGAACTAGCTGAAGGCCTGGGAATGGGGAGGATATGGGGGGTCTATGAGAGTGTCCCTAAATGAGAATTTTATCAGTGGGATATAGAGAGACTAAAGTGGTGACCTCCTGTAGCCAGGCAGGACTTCCAGAGAAATGTGGGGGACATCAACCCACCCACAAATCATCAAACCAAAATTTGACCTACCCACAAAATGTGCAGGGATAAAGATGAAGCAGATATTGAGGGAACAGCCAGCTGCTGACTGTCTTAGTCATCAGACATGACAACTAAGTGGGGGCTGTCTTGGACTCTGTTCCCTGCCGTTAGATTCTCTTCTTCTACTTGGACTGCTTGGTTGGTCCTCAGTGGGAGAGGATGTCTCTAATCCTAATGGGACTAGATGTCCCAGCATGGGGTGGTACCCAAGTAGGGGCTTTCCTTCTTTAATGGGACGGGCATTGGAGGGAAGTATTGGTAAGGGGGGATGGGGAGGGAGAAGGGGGACTGTGTGTAAAATGAATTAAAAATAAAAGACTCTTGTCCAGTGATATCTTGACATCTTTTTCTAAAAAAAGTGACACTAGCTGACATATTTATGCTATGCTATGCTATGCTATGCTATGCTATGCTATGCTATTCATCTATGTGTCTCTTTTTGTTCCAGTACCATGCAATTTTTGTTAAAGTATCTCTCTGGTGTAAGTAGGTGGCATAATCTGCTAACTCCAGTGCTGCTCTTTTTAGCCAGGTGTGTGTTGGCTATACAGACTCTTTTGTGTTTCCGTATAAATACTACGATCTCTCTGATTTTTATAAAAGAATGTATTTTTTTTCAATTGTGTATGTGTGTGCTCCCATACACATATATGCATGTGAGTGTGAATGACCTCAGAGGTCAGAAGAAGGCACCAGATCTCCTGGAACTGGATATGGGTGTTGAAAATAAAACTAAACTGCTCTGCAAGAACAGCAAACACTTGTGGCTGCTGAGCCAGCTTTCTAACGCTCCTTCTGACTTTTTATTAATGTAAGAATTCATAGCCATAAACTTTCTTCTTAGACCTTAGCTCAAGGGCTCTGCTGGGTTGTGGTTTCAGTTTTATCTGATTCTGTGATAAAAAAAAAAAAATCTTTCCTAACTTTTTTTTTAGTGAGCTCCCAATGGTCATTCAAAAAAAAAAAAGTATTATTCAGTCTTCAATATTTGTGTAGTTTCTGAAGTTTCTCTTACTCTTTCTTTCTATTTTATGTTGTGATCTGATTTCAGAAATAATTTTTTTATTTAAAACTTGTATTGTCACCTACAAAGTATCCATTTTACGGAAGATTCCAAAGCCTATTGAGAAGGCTGTATTCCGTTTCTTCAGATGGAACATTTTGTCGATTACTGTTAAGTCCTTCTGATTTATGGTATAGTTTAACTTGTTTCCAGGTGAGTGCCATCTAACAATGGCAGCAGGGTCCTGAAGTCACCCACTATAATTGTGTCAGGGCTCCCGTGGCATTCTGTGCTCATTTGAGTGTTTTCTTTCTGAGCCAAGCTCTCATATTTCAAAAGTCTCATAGAGCCTTCTACCAAGACCTAGCTGGATGAGGTCCACTCTTTCTCAGTCACCCCCGCGGAGGAGCCCAAGGTTAAGTTTCAATCCAGCTGTTCTCGTCGGTGGAGAGCCACCTGGTGGCAAGTTCACGAATTTGGTGCCTTCCCGTCACTAATAGAGGCAGTCTATTCTCAGTGAAGCACAGGTTCATTGTGGATTTAGATGTGCCTTCCTTGCCAACCGGACTCCTAGAGACAGCATTATACACTGATCACCTAACATTTCTGTAAGAAAGCATTGATTTCTTTTAATGTCTGTTATGATCTAAAGTGACAGAAAGTATTCACTCTGCATATTGTTTGAGAGTTCCTGTAAGTTTGGTGGTATTTCTTCCCTACATATTCACAAATTTGCACTACAAATACTGTTGAAGAGTACAGCCTTCAGTTCTATCACTTATTTAGGGATTTTGTGTGCATGGGTATGTGTATGCGTATGTATTTGAGGGTACATTTGCATATATGGATACACATGCATATATGCGCATATTCATGTGAGAAAACAGGTTGACAGGGATGTCCTTCTGACTTCATTTTTATTTATCTGTTCTATCTATCTATCTATCTATCTATCTATCTATCTATCTATCTATCTATCTATCTATTTATTTATTTGAGACAAGGTCTTTCACTGAACTCGGAGTTCATACATGGAACCATGATAACCAGCAAGACCCAGGTAATTCTGTAACTTCTGCTTGGGATAGCAGGTTCTCGCCTTCAAGCAAAGCTTTTCCTGAGATGGTGTGAAGTGGGCCAAACTCAAGTCCTTTTGCTAACATGACAAGCACCTTACTAGCTGAGCCATCTCGTCAGTCCTAATTTATTTAGTTAGTGTTGTTATCATTTGGGCTACGTTTGTACAGAGTCTCATGTTGCAATCTCTTGAACTCGGGGAAATTATTCTACTTCCCCTTCCTAAGTACTGGGAGTACAGGCTTGCATTACTACTTCTGGCTTGGTTTTCTTTTTAAAAGAAATACATGTCTTTAGTGTATTTTAGAAGTTATGTTATTTCTTATACCAATTTTAATGTACGGCATTTGTCATTTTTCAAGAACATCTAATTGACAAATGTAATAATTTAAAATTGCTTCTTCTAACATTTTTCTACATTTTAAATCCCAGGAGGGCTTATCTTGCTGGTAGGTTTTGTAAGAACATTTAAGTATTTAAATATTAATCAATAAAATTCTAAGTGTTCTATTGGATGAATTTACTCTTAAAATCATTCCTTGTTTTTCTCCTCTTCTCCATTCTCTTCTTCCTTTTCCTCCCTCTTCTCATTCTTTTTGTTCTTTTTTCTTCTCTCTCTCTCTCTTTCTCTCTCTCTCTCTCTCTCTCTCTCTCTCTCTCTCTCTCTCTC
>NC_034591.1:43764721-43791302 GCF_900095145.1 Mus pahari
TCTCTCTCTCTCTCTCTCTCTCTCTCTCTCTCTCTCTCTCTCTCACACACACACACACACACACACACACACACACACACACACACACACAGGATCTTACTATGTAGCCCTGACTGGCCTAAAATTTGTTGCATAGACCAGGTTGGTCTTGAACTCATCTCCTTCCTTCTCCTAAATATTGGAATTAAAGGCATATGTCAGCATTCAGTGGATGCTTAATGGCAGATATGTTGCTTGTTATCCTAATATATTCCCTTCGATTCTTTCTAAAGATTTTAACTCCTTTTGAACATTTTCAATTTTGTCTGTTGTTAAAATAGTTATAAATGTTTAAAACAGTTAATTACTAACTTTAATGATTTTTTGAGTCGCTTATATACATTTAAATTCTATATATGCAGTTCATCTTAAATCCTAGAGACATTAATACCAGTGTTTTTTAAAACGATGAATTATACTTATTTCTTTCTCCCAGTTTTCAAATAATGCACTTTATATCATGCTCCAGTACCATGGTATCTTTTATATGTGTGCATATACATATGTATGTACACGCATATGCACATATGTAAATTATACTCTAGATGCTCCTATGAGAGAATGTAGTTCTTCTCTGTTTCCTGATTTTTTTAAACAATATTTTGTGTTTTCTATTGTTTCTCTATCTAATAGGCTATGTATTTAATTTATTCAAAATACTTTCATTAATAAGAACTTCTTGAGTATTTAAAGTAGTATTAAATATTTAAAATAGGTTTTTAATTATAGAAACCTTATCTTTTTTGTTTGTTTGTTTCCAAAACTTAAACTTGATTGTCTTTTCCAGAAGTTTTAATACAATCTTCCACTGCTTTTCAGCTTTCATTGTTTCTACTGAGAAATCAACTATCATCCCTGATTTCTTGGAGAAAAAATATATTTTGGTATCTGTTTTACATTTCCTACCCTATCATTTGTTTTTAACATTTCAATTGTTATGTGCTTATATTTGATGCTTGCTTTACATTATCTTGTACTGTTTTGACAATGTATTTTTAATCTTCAGATATATATTTTACCATTTTGGAAAAATTATTTGCTATTACATTTTCATACATTACTTCAATCTCTCTTTCTGAAACTCTTAACTGCTCAGATTCACTTAAACCCCACTACGTTTTTTGTGGTACACCCTGCTCTTTTCAATTTCTTCTCTTTGTGCTTTTGATCGAGTGCTTCCTGTTGTATTACAGTAACTGGATGCCCAACATTCTGTTACATATATCCCATGAACTAACTCACTGGTAGTATATGGTTTTGCACATCATGTGTGGATCCACGTAGAGGCTTAAGTTAAACACTGGGTATCTTTCTCAATCTTTTTCCAACTTAGCTTTTTAGATAGGGTCTCCGAATGGAATTATCATAGTGGATGTATTTGATATAATTTCCCCCAGGAAGGTCTTGTTCTTTATTTTATTAGGTAAGAAAGAAGAGCTGATACCTTCAGTCTAGTATCAGACTCAGGAAAGTTGCCCCCCATTTTGTTTCAGAAGGCTCGTTTCGTCTGCTTCTTGAGCATGTGGCCCCTGAAAGTTTTTTGGCTGGCTCTGTCAGTCCTCTTTGACTTAAGATACAGACTATGTGAGAAACTTGTCTGCCCTCTGGGATATGTAAGCTTAAGATTGTGCCAACCCATTTCACACAGCCTTCCACTCTGATGTGCTTCTTGAGTGTGAGTGTGTCTGTGCACATGAACTTGGTGCACCCACTCTCCCACTGGCAAGGGTATTTCCTAAGTATTAGAATATAACGAAAATTTCCTTATTGTCTCTTAGGTGTTTGCAGGTGATCCATATCCCCCCTCTCTTGTTCTGTGCTACCTGTCAGAAAATGTGGATATTTATTTAGGAAAATTTTGTGTTGTAAGTCATCACACCATCCCACATAGATATGAAAAGTGACATCAGTTTACTAGTAGAACCCCTTTGTGAAGCCCATACATTGTTATATTAGTCACTACACAGCAACTCACACTAAATTAAATGGCCTTAAAAGTTATATAGAGAGGGCAATCATTGATTTTATTATAATTCTGTGGTTTAGCAATTTATGCTGGAATCAGCTAGAAGACATTTCTGTTGACCTCCACTGGAATCCCCATGCAGTCAGAGTTATCTGTCATTTAACTGGGACTAAATGATCAAAGGGGCTTCACTCATATTATTGTCCATGGTTAGAAATGGAGTTAGTAACCAACATTATTTGCATCCTCAACTATTATAATGTATTAAATTAGGTAAGTATCTTCACATGGAAGCATAGGATCATTATTCTAAGAAACCAGACTTTTAACGTCTTGGGCTCCAGAACTCAAGGCTTTAGTTTAGCCACAATTTTAAGTTGAATTAAGTTGCAAAGCAAGCATGTAATCAAAGGATGGGTAGATGGAGTCTACCTACCTCTTTATGCAGGCAATGTAATGTTGCAATGTAAAAGGCATGCATTCTTGAATGATATGAGGTTTTATGGTCATCTGTGCAGCACATCTGTAGCTCATGCTCAGAACTCACAAACCCCTTTAAGGAAGGAAAATATTTAGTGAGTATCAGTTTATGAAAGAAGAAAATTACTTTTAATTTTTCATATTCTAACTCACAGACTATTCATTGATTCTACAATGTTCTTCAAAGGTTTTATTTTTTAAGAATAATTTTCAATCCATTAAGTGTACCACTTAATGGAAAAATATGAAACAATTTTTATAATTAATATGTATTTTGCAAGTTTTAGTGGCTTTTTGGCCTTCTATTATAGCATCAAGAACTGTTTATGAACTGTGAATCTGTAGTATTATGTAATTGCTATTATCAAAATTAATAAAGAAATAAAATACATTAATTGATGTTAGTGCAGTACACAGAGGTTAACATTTAAACACTGTCAAAATTCAAAATGTTTGAAAATATCAGTAATCCATGGTTGTTGGTTCCTGTGTTATTTTCTAGTGGTAGTAGAAGGTGGTGGTGGTGGTGGTGGTATGTGAGTGATTGTGTGCTTGTGTGTGTGTGTGTGTGTGTGTGTTCACATATTTTGATGGTGTGACATTTCTGATTACCTATATTTTCATGGATAGTTATCCTCTTTAGATTTGAGTTTTCTTTCTAACATCTTCTGAAGGACAGGGTTTATAGATAAATACTGTCTAAATTTGGATTTATTGGGGGAATATCTTATTTTCTCTATCAATGGTGATGGAAAGTTTTGCTGGGTATAGTAGTCTGGACTAGAATCTGCGGTTGCTTAGAGTCTGCAGCATATCTGGTATGATTTGGTTTTGAGAGTTTCCATTGAGAAGTCAGGTATAATTCCAATAAGTCTGCTTTTATATTTTGTTTGGCCTTTTCCCTTTTAGCTTCTAATGTTTTTCCTTTGTTCTGTAAGTTTAGTGCTTTGATTATTATGTGGAGGGAGAATTTCTTTTCTGTATGTTTCTTGTATGTTTATAGGCATCTACTTCTTTAGGTTAGGGAAATTTTCTTCCATGATTTTATACTTTTGGAGCTGTTGAGTTGGCTTTCTTCTCCTTCCTCTATTCTCATTATTTTTAGGTTTGGAATTTTCATAGTGCCCCAAGTTTTAAAAAATATATACATCAACACTCTTTTTCCCATTTTAGTTCAACTAAAGCATATAATTGCTTCTAAATTCACAGTTCATTAAACTTAAGATTAAATGAAATAATTGAAAGATTTTTTTAGTTCAATTTTGCCTGCCAAGATAGCAAAAATTCCCTTAAATTTAAGCAATCTATTTAGTGGTTTCTAATGTTTCATTATCCAGAAATTCATTCATTTTACAAATATTTTTACATAATGTGTTTGCTATAAGATAAAAGTAATGACTAAAATAGAATTTTCTTTTATAATATGTGATAATAATTAGCCATTTTTCTGCTTCATACCTAATCTTTTATGATCTTCTTTGTTCTAGAAGGACTAGGGTTCTGAAGCCATTTTTCTCTTCTGCCAGTTGTCTTTGTTAAACTTTGACAAAAGTACATTCTACAAGAAGAATAAAAGGTCAGAACTCATGAAAAGACATGCTCTGTTACTGTTTTGCTTCCTGCAACGACATCACTGGTCAATGTTTTGTTGTTGTTGTTGTTTTGCCCTGGAAATTGTAGTGGACAATGATAGCAGTTGTTCCAGCTACTACTTGTTTCTTCAAAACTCCTCCAGTCAGTCTTCCTTTGCCTTGTTAAAGAGGTAGGCATGAGCTGTCTGATACTGTATTTTGAGACATTTGAATCTCTGCTCCCTGATGCTCTGCCTCAAAGCTCATGTATGTAATTCAAACAGCATCATCCAGGGAGTCTCTCCTCCAAGTATTAGCTTGTCGTTTTCTCAGACTCCCTTCTTTATTATTGTAGTCTTAAGGTAGCAGCCATACACTAGTAGTGGCTACTTTGTTGGCATGGCATTTCATGTTCTCTTCCCATGTTTTTCATCCTCTAGAACCTCTAGAAATCCTTCTAATACTTCTCATTAAACTAGCTGGAATAGCATATGTTTTCCTAGCAGAACATGTCTTAATTTATGCTTCCTATCTGTGAATATATAACAGAAAATTATTATGCTATATTAAGCAGAAACAGACCACAAAGTTAACCTGTGATATTCTGCTCTATGCCACCATGTCAGACTAAGTCTGCCATGCAATGGACAGAGAATTACTTGGCTTGTAATACTGGAGACTGGAAAGTCCAAGAACAAGGGGATGCATCTAGTGAGGGCCTTTTTGCTGTAGCATAACATGACAAAAGCCATCTTTCCAGTAAGGGGAGAACGGAGGAATCCTAACTTCCTACCCCTGCAGTACTTACAGTAACACCTAAAGGACAGGATATTTGTGTCCTAGTCGACTCTTAAAGTTCTCATGTCTCAACACTATTGAATTTGGGAGCTCGGTTTGCAATATATAAACTTTTGGTGACATGTATAAATACCAGCATCTGGAATCCTGATTAGTTTTGGCAAGTAATTTTCAATCACTACTGTTTGTATTCTCCTTTAGAACAAACGTTCTCATCTTCCCATCCTCTCCCACCTTTCTCTTTCTCAAAGTAAGTCAATTTCCTCTCACCTTTCTGTGGGATCACCTTACATTCCTGGACTTGTTTGGGTCCACATGATGTTCAGTAGCCAGTTGGAATTCTAGTTGTATGCAGGAAGAGATCCTATATGGTCTTGTTTATACAAATGCCTGTACCTGATCCCAACTACCTAACCCACTATAAACACAGGTGCACTCTACCTATCAGCTGTAAGGACAGGGACTTTTTGTGTTATGTGACTTACAGGTTTATAATATAAATCCCAGGTTTTGTTTGTTTTTTTTTTTCCACATGAGGGGATCAAAGGTTATGGTGATATTTTTAGAGATTAATTCTAAGTTAATCTCCATTTACATAATAATTATTGGATTACTTTAACAAACTTTTAAGTGTATGTTCACTGCACCAAACCAAAGTAAACCACAGATAACCACAGTAAAAAAACAAATAAATATGATGCCCTCACCATGCTGCATCAAGTCCAAAACTACATGTTATTATTAAATGAGAATATTAAATTTTCGATTTGGATTTTCGTTCTTTTACAAAATTGAATTTTCCCCTCAGTGTATTTTGAACAAAACTTACATTTCAACAAATACGTTTGAAGACACTATATCAGTTAATAGGGTTTCTCAACAGGGTCTCAAATATGGCATATGCAATAGACGATTGTGACTGCCCTTGGACCTGATGCTCCTATCTTCTTTCCAAGTTCTAGGCATGTGCCACCATACCCAACTGAAGAACATCATTCTAACAGCCACTCAATAATTTATGAACCACCATTATATAATTTAAAATAAATTTTAGTCTTCTGTGTTGAAACCATTTTTTTTTTCAAATTCCATTAACTACTTGCCCTGAGCCCATTTCGAAGAGAGGAACTGTTTACAAAATTAGTATATATATGTACTTGTAATTGCTAGAAACTCTGTGCTCTTATTACTCTGCTGTCAGGAAATGTGCAAGTTCCCTCCCATCCATCAGTCTAAAGGAATATTTGCTTTGTTTGCTTCTTGGTTTTAATTCAACCTAAACAAACGACAAGTTTGTAAGTAAACAATCACAGTTCTGTTAAGTGAATTTTTAAAATGTTTTACTTTTATTTAAGCATATGTACGTGTGTCTGTGTGAGTTTAAATGCACATGGTTGTTGTGTCCTCAGAATCTAGAAGAGGGTATCTGACCCCCTGGATCTGGGTTTCTAGGTGTTTGTGGGCTATTTGGTAAGAATGCAGGAGACAGAACTCATGCCCCCTGTAGATACGCTTCCCTGCTGACCTGTCTGTCCAGCCCTATTAAGAGAACTTTAAAAATGAGTTTTAGGTATGAAGTTTTTCCACTGGGTGATTGTCCTTTCTCCTTTGACAAATCATCTCCTTGTCTATGGAGTTGCTTCTTTTTGTTTGTTTGTTTGTTTGTTTGTCTTTCGAGACAGAGTTTCTCTGTATAGCCCTGGCTGTCCTGGAACTCACGTTGTAGACCAGGCTGGCCTCGAACTCAGAAATCCACCTGCCTCTGCCTCTGCCTCCTGAGTGCTGGGATTAAAGGCGTGCACCACCATGCCCAGCTTGGAGTTGCTTCTTATCTGAGTAAATCACAACAGTGGGAGAGAGGATATCAACTTCTATTTCAGGTTACTGAGTCTGAATCTTCAACTCATCAACTTGTAAAGTAAAACATATAATAAATTTGTAAGTGCCACTGAGGTTTAAACTAATGTCCTTTTCTCCTCAATCTTATTTTTTTTTTAAATTGTTGAAAGAAACATTCACTCATTTGCCTTTTAACTGATATAGCTTTGTTCAAAAGCTAACATAAAACGTTTTTAGTGATCAGCATTCAAAAATAATAAGCAGTGGAATCGAATTAGTTTAAAGTTTCTCTACTCAACGATAGGTGCAGGAACTAGTTTTATTAAAGCCTGTTCTTTGGTGAAAATACATTAAATTCTATTTATTCTAAGAGATACGCTTTTATTATTTTAAAGAAAATTCCTAGCAAATGTTTAAAGAATAGAATGTTTCTTCACATAAGAAACACTCTAGGTACTTGCATTTTCTCCATAGTTTAAATGACATAGGTGGATCTGTGGAGATGAAAATTTAGGGTGGAACTGGAAAAAATTTTAAATATAGACAGTGAAAACAGATACAAGTAAAATTTCATAAAACATAAAATGCAACTATCAGTTCATATTTAAGTTAATTCAGGAATGCAAGGTAAACAACTTAAGTCTATACAATTACAGGAAGAAATATTTAATTCACGTAGTTTCATCTTTGGATTCTCCTTTTAAACTGCACATTGCATGATTTCAAGTAACTTATAACTGCCATTTCCCAAGGACATCAGATGGAGGTGTTTTAGTGATTTTGAAAAAACTACTATTCTGTGTAAGTAAGTATCAACCCCAAACACTGATGCTTTCTGTCATAAGTCCTCCAATTTTGTTTCGTAGGAAACAAAAGATTCACATATATTAATGTCTGATATGGAGCTATTTGAAAAGGAAAAATTCTGCTTTTATTGTGAAAAGCTATGGCATTTCTTACAGGAACTGGAATATTTTACTGGAGTAACTTGGAGTCTGGGAAGTCCTGGGAATGGGGTTTTCAGCTGGTGAGAGATTATTTAGCCTATCAGACCTTGGACTAACAGAAGAAGACTATTTGTCAAGTGTTCACCCAAAATCCTCTGCTTTTACTTGCCTTCTAACTCAGAGCTTTGCCTTATTTTCTAAATTAATTATGGAAATGCTGGAAAAATATGAGTAATCAAGGGGTAAGTCCAAGCTACCTCTGTCTTAAGTATATTTAATAGGTGTTCTGAGTGTGGCTTTACCTTTGTTTTTAATGATATTTCTGATAGGCGCACCATTTACTGATGGCTTCAAGCCAATCCCTCGGCCAAGTTCTTTCCTTTATAAGTTATCTTGGTCATGGTGTCTCATCGCAGTGGTAGAACAGTAACTAAGACAGAGTTTATGTCCAGCAAGAATTGCTTAGTGAGACCTCCATCTCCAAATTAAAGGCAGGGTACTTGCCTAGCATGTATACTGTCATCATTTTAATCCCCAAACACACACACACACACACACACACACACACACAGAGAGAGAGAGAGGGGGGGGTGAGACACAGAGAGAGAGAGACAGAGACACCCCCCACACACACACACACAGAGAAAGAGAGAGAGAGAGAGAGAGAGAGAGAGAGAGAGAGAGAGAGAGAGAGAGAAAGAAAGTGGGCTATAAAAAAATCAACATTCAAAATAAACACTCCAATAGTCTAAATTTTATTGATTAAAGAGATTATTCCTATTCCTAGCTTCTGATTTTAGCATCAAAGTGTAATAATAAGTAGCTGTAAGGCTCTCTCTTGGCTGTCAGTGATGTTTCAGGCTGTGGGCCTAAGGATGGCTTACAAGACTTTGAAGCACTTTGATTGGGAGTTACTTTGGGGTAACATTGATTGTCTCCTTCCTGCCATTACTTTGTGAAATTAGATTGGGACACATTTTTCCCTGAAGGGCTTTCCATCCACAACTGTTTCCCATCATTTGAAATCAGTCAGTGTGTGAAGGACCCTCTTGCAGAGAGGAGTGTCCTACTGTTCCCTATTGTCTTGAATGGCAGAGCAGCCATATAAGCCTTGAAATTGAAAGAGAAGGAGTTTGACCATCTGTTTAATTTACCCACTGTTACCATTTAAGCCCATCTTTCTTAGAGTATCCTGGGCTTCCTATAGTTAATTTTAAAAAGCTACATGGAGTTTTGTACGTATTAGGCACTGTCTTAAACATTTTACCATTGTTAACTCATTGACTCTTCATAGGAGTCCTGTAAAACAAGCATTATTATCCCAAGTTTATGGACAGGTCAGATGAACACCAAAGATCTAAAGCATCATCTTACCTAAGACAGAGTGTCTGTGAGATTAGATGACAAGAATTAGTTTCTCATTGGGTAATAATTGGCCTGTACTCTCTACCAATATACAAACTCTCTTGTTTCTAGCTCCAGTCTCCCTGATACCATCTGCCACTGGGCTACGATCTCATCAGGCTTCCAAACCCAGCCAAGTTGAGTCTTTTAATGGATTCCATTTTAATAGAATCTGACAGTGCAGGGGTGAGTGGCTGTGAGTTATAGCTGCCTTGTGGTTCCTTTGGTCCCTTTCTTTCTTTCTTTCTTTCTTTCTTTCTTTCTTTCTTTCTTTCTTTCTTTCTTTCTTTCTTTCTTTCTTTCTTTCTTTCTTTCTTTCTGTGATATATAACATCTAAAACTATCTCTCATCTCCTTTTAGTTATATTTATCATTCTATGGATGTCTTCGTCATGCACAGAAATAGAATTTAAAGGACATTTGAACAAGACTGCATGGTTAATTAGTGCTCTGCACAGTTTCAAGTCATTCTGAACAACACAGATCCCAGTAAGAAAACATCAGTTTAAGATTTTTTTCTCTGCCCCACCATTCTCAACACACAATCCTTTACCACTTCATTGTAACATAGAAGGCAGCTTTTCAAAGTATAGCTACTGGTTTTTCTCTTTGTCTATTCAATCAAAATATGTAGAAACTATGGATTTAAATCTGTATTTTAAATAATCATCACAGACTAATCTCAGGAACTCATATTTTAGAACTTGGGTTTTATTATTTAGACAGTGCTTCCCACCAAAAGATAACCAGAGAGGAATTTACAAAACCGCAACTCAATCAGGTTAGGGAGCCAGACATTTGTAATTCTAGAACTAGGGAGCTTGAGGCAGGTTGATCATAAGAATTTGAAGCTGGCTTGGTCTACATTGTGAATTACAGGCTAGCATGCACTGGTAAGAAGACCCTCTATTAGTCAATCAATCAATCAATCAATCAATCAGTCAATCAGTCAATCAATTAAAAGAAAAGAAAAATATTTAGAACATGTCTAAATAAACGAGTGTATGCTCTGAATCATAAGTTTTGCCCTATATATAGAAAATTGGTATCATGGATATAAAACCTGCCTATTTCTACTGGCATAACTTGGTACAAAACTTAGCTTAGGGCCAGATAGATGACTGAACGTACTAAGGCACTTGTTGCCAAACCTGACTACCTGGGTTTAATCTTACATGGCAGAAAGAGAATCAGAGATGAGTCTTACAATTTTTCTCTAACCATCATATGCCTGAATGCACACATTCATACATATTCACACACACACACACACACTCACACACACACACACACACACACACACACACCTCCTACAGAATAAGTAATTCAATAGAATAAAATTATGAATGTTATTGGGTAACTAACCACTATCTGATTTGATCTAAGACCCTTTCCACAGGAGGAAACATTTTGATACTGTAAATCTGGTTATAAGAATGGATGATTCATAGGCTCCAGTGGTGAACCTG
The DNA here is from genome assembly GCF_900095145.1 of Mus pahari. Taxonomy (NCBI): domain Eukaryota; kingdom Metazoa; phylum Chordata; class Mammalia; order Rodentia; family Muridae; genus Mus; species Mus pahari. The sequence goes on from NC_034591.1 coordinate 43,775,235, forward strand.
CCACTATTATTCTATAAAGGGACATATTATTGAACTGCCCTCTAAATTTGACCCTCCTATTGGTAGTGCAGCTCCTGGACTTCATCAGAGAAATTTCTTTGTAACTTATAACTGGCCTGTGTTCAGAGAGATAGTGTCAGTGAAGTGTTCAGCTACAATTAGGAAAAGTATATCACACCACCCATATATTCAAAACTGTCATGGAAGAGGAGATGGAGAAGTTGTAAGAGCTAGCATGCAAGGAAGCCTAGAACAAAATGGTATCTTCTGGACAGAGCAGGGTCATTGCATTTAGGAACTCACAGCAATTGTGGATGCCTGTACAAACCTGCATAAGATCAAGACAGTCAACATCGTAGAATGGAGGACCAAGGGGTTCATGAGCTTCTACCCCAACGGAGACGCTATTGATAGTAGATGCTTCTTGGGGAGAAAGAGTCAGTTTTGCTTAAGGATGTGGTCCCTGGCAGACTGACTATACTCTAGTGGAGCACCCCACACCCAGGATTATATGGACAGTACAAATTATACTCCATGAAATAGTTTTAAGAGAAAAAGAAATAAAAGTAATAAAAAAGAAAGAACTAGACAGGGGATATAGTTTGGGGTAAGGAGATGGCGTGGATTTGGAAGGAGTTAGGGAAGGATTAGAAGGGGAGATATGATCAGAATGCATTGCATGAAGTGCTCAAAGAATTGTTCAAGTATTTTTCAGAATAACAAAAAGAAAACTCTAAGCTGAACTGGGAAATTTTATATTGGATGTTCTGTTCAGCTTGAAACTGCTATTAAGAGTATTGTGCTAGACTTTAGTTTGAAGTATCCTGCTGTCATTTTGGTTTTTGAGGAACTTGATACCATCTCAGCTCCAGAAGGAATGGGCCTATGGACCCATGACCAATAATATGCTGCTAAGATTGGTCCCTGCATTTTTCTGCTAGAACATCTTTAAAAATAACCCAGTGTCATCTCTTTGTGCTTGCTGTTTTCCTTGCAACTTCAGAGAATTTAGCAGAGAATTAGCGTGAAAATTCAGCTAGTAATTGCTATTCAGTTCCAGTAAGAGACACAAACAAACCAATTTTCATTTTATATTAAAAGAAAAAAAAAGCCCAAGTCTCCAATGACTGGTTACATTTACTTTTGCTCTCTTTTAATATTAAAACAGGAAACTGTAAAACCAGCATCCCAAGATAGATATGAAAAAAAAAGAGAAAGGTTTCTAAAACTGACACTTGAGCATCGTGTACTGAGCATGTTCATGGAACATTTCTTTAGAATTTTAAACCTTTCTCTCTCTCTTTCTTTCTCTCTCAAGTGTGTTAAGAGAATTTTGGTGCTGATCTGCAGACCCTGAGAATGCAGCATTATTGCTGAGATTCAAAGAATCTTAATCAGGGTGAGTGAAATTAATAAACAAACTTGAAGTATGTAAAGGCTACATAAAGTATTTAGATTGTTAAAAGAATGAGAAAATAGCAGGAAAGGATTCAAGATACATCTGTTTCATGTCCACAGGAAGCATCTCCATTTTTTATTTACTCTCATTGCACTCAATGGGAAAGAGAAAATAGCACTTCTTAAACCCTTCCCTGTCTTCCAAACCTGAAAACTGATTTTCACGTTTAAATTTGGCATTTATATGTATTTTTTTGTCTTTGAAGGCTGTTAATGTGCATGCACCTTGATTTTGAGCCAGAATATAGAAACATATGTTTCATAATTGAGGTTACAGCATGCACAGAGTAATTTAGTATCAAAGTCATGATAGAATTTATAGTTATATATTCACTCATCCAAAATGCATGGCTCTATGAGAAGGTGCAGCTCTGCTTGCTCCAAATGCAATTAAAATGAAGCTTATGAAACTCAGAAGGCAAATCAAGATGAAGAAACCCAGGCTGGCCTGCCATCTTTAACTCTCTTGTTATTCTCCCTTTCTTTATCACTGAAAACAATTTTGAAAAGTCAGTGTTCCTCTGGACAGATTTCAGGTTTTTTTTTTTTTTATTTCTTTCCTCCATAATTTTTCCTTCCAGTTTAATTTACTGTATCAGTTTAGTGTTGTTTCCATATTGCTTTGTGGATTTTAGTTATAAAAGCGTTAGTTCTATTCAATGAAAGTCTATTGCATTTGTTAGTAATTGTTCTCAACATTATGGACAAAGATACAGATGGTCGTTTCTGCCCTCAGGATTTTCCAAATAGCAAGGAACCCAGAAAAGCTTTAAACACTTGTGTGATTATATGTGAGAGAGAAACAGAGAGAAAAGTCTCAGTTTATTTTTTGAGAACATGAGCATACTTACCCTGATTCACTATTGTACCATGCCTGGATGTAAATCATCACATAGTGCTCCATACATACAAACCGTTTTGTGTATTAATTTTAAAAACATTTTCCAAACAGAGCAATGCCAAAACAAGAAATGTCATATAGGCGAAGAGTTGGGGAACTTGTCAATATGGATAGGTAATCACTTGAGAGATTATTTTCAATATTGATCAAACTTGAGTACAGAGAAAATTTGGGACTGGGAGGACAGCTCTGTGGGCAAGAGTTCTTGCTCTTGCAGCACAAGCATAAAGATGTGAGTTCAAAGCCCCAGAGCCCATTTATAAAGCCAAGGTCACACATGCACCTGTACCCCATGTACTATGAGAGTTGGGGACAGGTACATAGCTCTTTGGTGCTTTCTATTTGCCAGTTTATCTCTGGGTTCAGTGAGAGAACTTGCTGTAAGTAGATAAGATGACATTCTCCCTTGTCTTTGCATGTCATGGGCATACCCCTCTGCCATGCACACATGCATGTGCACACACACACACACACACACACACACACACACACACACTGAGCATTTCATTCATGAATATTATAGAAGATGATTGATTCCAGATCTTATTGGTCTTAGAGATAGGGTAATGAGGAAAACATCAGATAAGAAACAGTCTTATTGACCATTGTCTGAACTTGGTTGGCATTTTTTTTCTCAGTATAAGTCAGCAGAGAGTTGAATATTTGGAATGTCACAGTCAGTTACATCCTAAAAGGAAGCAAACTAGATCTTATCCTCCAGTGATGTAACAGGTCTTTTTTTTTCCTTCCCCAATCCTCAGAATTTAAAATGTTGGAGGTCTCCAAATAATATGCACTTTTCTAAGAGAAACACCAAAAGTCCCATTGAGTTCTTATTCTGTGTTCAGAAGCTTTGATTCCTCCTGACTTTGAGCAAGTAGAAGAGAACAGCCATCTTCATAGGGATAATTTACATCACTCGATGAGAAGGAGGAAATAGACTACATTTGTGGAATGGGAGCAGATAAAAATAATCGTGGGGTTCAGTTGATTCATATAGCTACTTCCTTCCTAATGAATGGACAACTGAAACAATTTAGGATCAAAATTGTATGGTGATTGGTGGATCAGACCAGTAAGAATTGAGGATATGAGTTACACGACTGGGTACACCAGAAAGAACCATAATAGGAATGATGGCAAAAAGACCTTTTAAAGCATAGTGATTAATGAGAGTAAATGAGCACCAAATAATGCAAAATGACCCAGAGGCTCTCATTGTTTTCAATTTAACAGAACAGCTATACCACTTTGTGACAATAATCATCCCTTGGGAACTAAGACCACTATACCAACAAAATACAAAGTTATGGTAACCATAAGCAAAACTTTTTTTATAGGGTTATTATGGACCACAGTGAAAAGAATCACTTTTAATTTCACCCAGTAACTTCTGGGCTTGGTAATCATGGTTAACAGAAAATTGCTGTCATATATAAGTTGCCAATTGAGAGCATTCAACCCACATGGAAGATGGCAGTCATCTCCACAGTATATTATCACCCAGCAGGCATTGCAATTTAATCCTCAAAAAGTCATTATTTCCGTATTATATATAGTAGATTCTACCAGAATAAGTCCACTGAGGAAGTGCTCTTTGAACTGAATCTCTTGCTGAGAAGCAGTGCAGGTTGGAATAGCCTAATGATGGATAGTTTTGTATAAATCCAATGATGGTGATTTAGTCCAGAGAAGCACAGGGATGGAAGGCAAATGCATTAATAGATAAAGTGTCTTTTTTAAGAGAATAAAAAGCTTCCTTTATGTAGTGGAGTGTTAATTTCTGCTGTTAGAAAACTGGATGTATTGTATGAGAAAAGAATAAAATCATCATCATTATCATAATCATCATCATCATCATCATCAAGAAAACTGAGTGCTTAAAGGAAAGATAAACTTGGTGAGTGAAGTCCATGGTACCAAATAAAAATAAAACTGTTCTCCCTATTAACATAACTTCCTATTAAGGGGCACGTGGCCAAGAATGGAGTAGACTGATACAGAGGTGACTGCCATCTATAGCATAAGTTATCTGTGAGTCCATGTGAACACAAGTTCCTCTTCTGCTGAAATTATTTAACAGTGAGCGTTTGTAGGTATGACAAACATACATAAATACCTTGCCTATATGAGATTTCTGAGTATGTTTAACGTAGGCTAAGTCGAATAAAATGTCTGGTAGGCTTAGTTGTATTCAATACGTTTTAAACTTAATGGCACTTTCTTACTGTGATAGGCTCATGAGGGTGTAAATCCACTATGAGTCCAGAAGCAGTTGTGCTTATAAGTAAACAACCAGCCCCATAATGTGTCTATTCTCTATTGCTCCTTAGAACTTGGTAGTGTTTGGACACTTTGCTCCCAATGTCAAGAGGAAAGCTAATTACTCTTTCCACTGAAATGACCAAAAGTGAGTGGGGAGCGAACTCTTTTATAGCATACCAGTGTAAGAGAAGGATCTGGGGTCTCTAGGGAATGACCACACAATCCGAATTATCTTATCAGGGAAAAAAATTTAAACCTACAGAAGAATGCATCACCATGCTAAATCAGGCGGACAAGCACATACAGGGGGAAGGGTGGGAACGTGTTCATTTTTTTTTTTTATTCCTAATGCAAAGCAGTCTTGTGCCTCAATCTGAGTCAGAGCTCAGCCTCACATTCTTACAGGATTAGCTGACTTAAAGTGACACAGTTGATGAATAGAATGCAAGTTTGAGCACCAAGTGCAAGCTTGAGCACATATTTTGATTTCAGGAATATATATATATATATATATATATATATATATATATATATATATATATNATATATATATATATATATATATATATATATATATATATATATATATATGTGTGTGTGTGTGTGTGTGTGTGTGTGTGTGTGTGTGTGTGTGTGTGGAAAGGATGCACTACAGAGCTATTCATTAGATCTGGGGCTGTTCTTGCCATAAACAGCACTGCGAGTGAGGTGGTACCATCAGGTGCCATTTTTGGCTGCTAAAGTTCCTTGTTTTTAATTGTCCTGTCCTTTAATTCCAAACTAAAGAAGAGTTGTGCATGTGTATGAATCCATATTTAACTGGCTAGAATATAGGTTCCATTGCTGTGAACAAATTGGAAAGTAGTTTAAATATGCGTATTAACTTTTCATGACTGTAGTAAATAAATAAAATGAAAAATAACAGGCCAAAAGAAAGTAATAATAACAATAAATAAATATAACAGGGTTGGAGTGAATCAACTTGATATATGTATTTTACATGTAACATATTACATATTAAGTATAAAATAGATATCATACAATATATATTTATATATCATATCATTTACATAACACATATAATATATCATATATTATAAACCATATATTACATAGCATATATATTATATTTTATAATATACATTATGTACTGTATACTACAGACTACATACTACAGACTACATGCTCTATGCTTTGTACTATATACTATATACTATATACCATGTACTATGTACTATATTACATAGTGTATGTTTATCATATCATACATATCATAGAGTATATATTATATATTACACATTGTACATTATACATCATGTATTATGTATAATACATACAGAAAGTCTCACTCTTCTTGTGTGTATAGTATATGGTATGAAGTATATGATATGTAGTATATACTTAAAGTATATGGTACAACATACATCACATGTCACATATTACATATTCCACATCCCACATCACATATCATATATTATTTGTCTTATTTCATATATCACATATTACATATCACATATTGTATGTCACATATTGTATATCATATATAAATATATATCTGGATATATCTGAAGTCATGGTCTATTACCTATGGAAAGAAAGCTTATCAATATGGGAAATGCCTGCTTGGTAAACTAAAGCACTAATGAAAGGAAAGAAGAAGAAGAAAAAAACTGGTTAGAGTTTCACTATTCTCTCAAAAATATGCCCTGATATGACCAAAGAACAACCCATGTCCCACACCTAATAAAGGTTCCATTGTCTGCCAAAGTATTATGCTAGTTAGTAATCCTTTAACTTGTGGGCTTCTAAAGGACAATCCAGATGCAAGTTATGGAAGTATGGTAGTGTTTATTTCTTTATCCTACAGTCCAGGTGGTCCAAGAAGTTTGTATGTCTCTTGTTCCTCTCACATCACTGGTGTAGGTATAGCTTAACAGATTCATTAGCATGCTGTCTTGCTTGTTTACATGCAAGAGGAGCATGTAGACAATCCAAAAGACATATGTTTCTTCCAATTTAAAGAATGCTGTCATTTGGTAAGGACTCACTCAACTTTTTAATGATTACATTCAAATAAGAATGGCCAGTCATCAAATCATTTATCAAAGTACTCCCTTGCTATAGCATAAGAGAGTGGATTCCGATGGATGAATAATGTTTGTCTGTTTAAAGATCCAAGGATGGCACAGAAGAGGTAAAGTTGTGTTAGGTATATAATCTCTTTACTACAGCATGTCATGGCAGCTTGCTGTTCTATTGCATAATAAATTGAATGCAAACCTCTTGAGTTTGTAATGCTCACGTCCCTTCACAGTTGTCTACCTTATAAGCATGCCTCATTACACTGAACGGATATTTTGAAATGACAGCATACTTGAGATGCTTCTTTAAAAACTGTGTATGGGACTGTACTGATCTGGGCAAAACTGATAGATAGTTAAACAGATGGGAATCTGAGCAATTAAGAGCAGTATTTAGACTTCACGTCTTAGAGAATTTAACAGATACTAAAACCTAGAAAGCTATTCACATCTATATAGCTCTGCTTCATGACCAGCCAGTCACAGAAGGTAAGCTTGAAGCTCCTGTGGAAGAGGCTGACACTGACAAATGAAAACGAGGTTAAATAGAGTCATTACAAAAATCCCTCTGGTAACGCTTCAGAAAAACAGAAGTTAAAGCCAGATGTTACTGGGGCCCAGCTCATCCAACCCAAGTCTACTCAGCCATCAAGAAAGTTCCTTACTGAGATTCTTAGCGACTCTTTAAGGTACTGGGACTGGACGAAGACCCGGCTTCTATTTTCCAAAGCCAGGCTGTTTTATAGAATGCCTCCAGGTCATCTAACCTGAGTTCTTCAGTTATGAAAAGCCTCTGAAATCTATTTCAAACATGTCTTATGTTCTTCTATTCATAAGGATGTGATAAACTTACTGCATTACTCTCAGTATCTCAGGGACAACAGTAACACGTGACAAGCAGAGAGTGGGACACCACCCAGAGATTAACGTAGATCTCATTCTGATGCAAAAAAATGAAAGTGTTGAACTAGTAACTACTAAAGTGGTGTTATTATGATGAGTCAAACTGCATCAGACTTCATTAATTTTAGGGCAGAACAAGTTCTTATTTAAATGAATCTTACTGAACACCATAGTTTTCCAAATTCTAGAATAGTATTTTTTTTTAAAAAACATGAAGTCTTGTTTTCAAAAACTAATGCTGAAGCCAAGCACAATAATACACACCTTTCATTCAGTCATGTAGGAGGCAGAGGAAGATGGATCTCTGTAAGTTTGAAACCAGCCTGGTCTACAGGGTGAGTTCCAGGACAGTCAAGACTTTGTAGAGTGATGTTTAAACTGTGCTGGGCATGAGGAATCAGTTGAATCATCATGAAGTGTAGCTGTGAACAAAGTTAGAGAGCCTCAGCTTTTGTTCCACCCAGGGTGCTCAGCTACTTAATATTCATGTTGGTGTTTCCCCACCAGACAACCCCATCCTGTCTTCTTGTCATCTCTTCCCTGTCCTCTCGTCCTAGCCTCTAGCCTCTAACCTCCCACATTCTGATCCTGTTTTCAGAGAACATCTTAAAAGCAATGGTGATGGTGAACTTGTACTCTACATTTTGAAAGAAAAACCTGACAGTTAACAGATGGCTGTCATTTGTGCTTTCATATCCACCCTCTGTGTTCAACAGTATCCTGGTATGGATGGGGAATTATATATATATATATATATATATATATATATATATATATATATATATATATATATATGCCCCTGCAGCTTTGTTCTACCTTCAGAATTCTTGGTATAGCCATGTCTTCCTGTAACATTACTTATTCAATAGTTCCTTTAAGTTGATTTTATGTAATTTGTTTAAAAATTTGTTATGACTTCGAGTAGACAGATCCCAGTTACAAAAATAAATGCACTGAAAGCAGAGACACACTAGAAAGGAGTGAGACTTTCTTCATGGTGTTGTCCTTGGAGAGGTAATTAAACGGGGAAATCTCTACCTTAATTGTGATTAAATTTTACACAATACTTCTGGAAACCTAAAACCAGTCAGGAATTCCCATCATGCTCTGTAGGAAATGCCGCTGTTTGATTTTTTTTTTTTCTCCACTAATAAGAGATAGTAATGATCAGAGAAAGTGTTGGAGGTGGAGTAGGGGCCCAGACGTGTTCCTGCCAGTTTTGGTGAGTTTTGGTTTTTCTGTTCCTGTGCTCCATCTCTGAAAGAAGACAGAAAAACAGTCAACTCCTTCACGGGGAGCATCCTTTGATGCATTTTATAATATTTTTCACTCCATTTTTTCTCAACTAGACTTGAAATAAATTTGTACAAAGCAAACCAATCTGTGATCTTGAGAGTAAACTCACATCATTGTGTTATAAGTGAAATGAGTATCAGGAGCAAACCGGTTAAGCTTGAATGGATATTTAACCTTAGATGTGAGAATAATAAGCATCAATGAAGATGGAGATGGAGAGTGAATGGGTCATTACTGAAGCAAATACAGGTTTGCTTAATTTGAATGGCTTCTGATTACAGCGCACTCCCCCAAGCCTTTGAGTCATTCTTGTTTGGAGACTGCAAGAACACAATGCTTCTGTTGAAAAGGTGTGTCAATGTGCTGCCTACAAAAGCCCAGGCCCAGTGCTGCATGGGAAAAAGAACATGGTGTGGGCAAATGCTATAGGGGCTTCCTCACAGTGCTTCTCTTGCTCACTGGGCCGTCAGGAGGGGTGGCTAATTGGATTGGTATAAATTAGTCATTAGCTGGCTCCTTATCATGTTCTGGGCATTTTGACACCCGCGGAATGCCAGAAGTATGTTTCTGTTACTTGACTGAAAGGTCTGCACTCACACACACAGGGGCTTTTTTAAATAAATAAATAAATAAATAAATAAATAAATAAATAAATAAATAAATAAATAAATGGAAGCTTTGTTTGCTCAGGTTCTCCTTTTAGTACTTGGTATTACACATCCCCCACAAAGGAAATTAAAAATATTTTTTCTCTGTTTTCATTCTCAAATTCATCTGGACTTGTGAAAACACATGACGTTTCCCAGCTTTAAAGAGCAGATAATGTGCTAGACAGCTGCACATTCACCACAATCTATTTCCTTTTGGGCCTGGCTTGCTGACAGGTCTAAACACTCACCCCAGAGTACCGAGGCTCAGGCTGACAGAATGTTGAATGGGGTCATCCAGCTCCTCCCCTTTGAGTCCCTGAAGGGCTACTGAGTGATCTTTCTGGCTTCCTTTCTTTGTCTGCTAGCACAGTAGTTTGGGAGAATTTAGATGATGGTGATAAGTGCCCAGACAATGCTGGGACTAGATAATGTCCCTATCCGTTCTCTGAATGACTTTGTGGAGCAAATCCTCCCTTTGCTGACACTTGTTGGGCATTATTATTAACAAATTAAGAAATAAACTTTTATGGGTTAATGCACTATTTTTGAGTGTTTTCCTCTAAAATGAGCCAACATTGTATGCTAGAAAGCTTCAGGTGGCCATTGAGAACTGCTGAGATACTACATCACAGTAGCTCTCTGAGGAATCTTCATGTTGGCAGTGCAGAACAACCTATTCCAGTTACACACAGCATGCCTGTGGGAAGGAGAGTGTCCCTCCTAAAGTCTACCTCCATACTTTATATCCACATCTCTCCAGGTGAAAAAAATCTTATCACGTTAAGATAAAAAGATGGATGTTTCCCAATATGGGGATGCAACCAACAGGTTGCAAGTGGGAAGGTGGGGAGGAAGAGAGTTCAAGTCATTTGTTCACCATCATTGGTTTACTTAATCATTAGGCCAGAATTCAGTCAAGTTCCACAGTTCATTTCTAAGTCATTAGCAGCAGCTGGATTCTGAAGTGTGTCAGAATGGTAATGAGGCATTTGCTTTAGCTAGAACTTAGTGATGCTGCACAAGGAAATACCTATAGTAGATTTAAAATGGTGTCACATTCTTAGCTCTTCCCTATTACAGAGAAAAACTCCTCCTGTTGATTTGGGATAGCCTTTTGTGAACTCCTTAACTTTAGCAAGAGGACCTTTGAGACTAGGTTAGAAAAGTTCTCAGGGTGTTTATGGGGTTCCTTTGGAACAAACATGGTGCAATATAATTGCCACTTAGATAGTTTTACTATACTGACTTTTTCGGTCCTCTTGTAAGGTTATGTGTAGCAGCTCTCCTCTAGCCAAACACTAATCATGTGTTCATAGAGGACCCAGTTCTCTGGGTGTCCTGGCCAGTGCATCAGATTATGTGTGCACACCCATCCTGACTCCGCACATCAGTTTTGTTGGATCAGTCGTAAACCAAATATAACCTTAACTGATAACAGGCAGAGAACACTTCCCCAAATGAGTCCTACTTGTGCAACAGGTGGGGAAATTTTGACATAGAATGAAAGCAGTGATTTTTGAGGGGCTAAGTTTTTAGTTGCTCTATACTTTAGTGCTAGACCAACAGACCATTCTGTGACTGAAATATCCTCTATGGCAAAGTTAGTGGTTTGTAAAGGAATTTGCCTGTACCTAAAGAGGCTCCTGTTGGAATCAGCTCCTCAAGCTTTAGAGGGAAGAAGTCCTACTCAACTGATGTTCTTGTTGGTGAAAGAGGGGTAGTGGTTATGTGCTGCGCATCCTATAGTCAACAGCGTTGGCTTAAAAAAAAATCAACTATGTGGTCTGACCACTTCAACATCATAGACCACACTTTTGAAAATACAGGACTGGGGCTGCTATAGATGATAATGCTATGGACCAGCTTTCAAACATGGTACTTTTTAGAAGATAGATAAGCTTGAAATATTCAGTTGATACGGAAAAAAAAACAGAGAAAAGTTCAGAAAGATTACCAGCAAGAATCATTTTAACATTTTCCTGTTAAGTGAATGTTATTCCATGTAATTGTCAAGTAACTTTAAAATAGATAAATAAAAGAATCACCTGGGTGGTATATGCTGCATGCCCTTAATCTCAGCACGTTAGAGGTAGGGGCAGACTGATCTGTGTGAATTCCAGGCCAGTTCACTCCATATATTGTCCAACCCAGCAAGGGCTACACAGTGACACCTTGTCTCAAAGAAAATCAATAAATGAATAAATAAGCCTACATTGAGGTATATTACTATACATTTCATATGTTTACATGGGCTTTCTTCCAATTTTCAGTTTGCCCACTGAAACTAAGAATTTGCCTCTTTATTCCAGAGAAACCATTCTTCTAATTATACATAAGTTGGTTTACCATTGCCCAACATACAAATTATGTTTTTGCTAATTATTTTAATCCTCTTTCTTCTTCGTTCATTGTCATTATCTCAGCTTTTTAATGTACGCATTAATGTATTTTCATTAAAACAAGTTTCAGTCCCTTCTGACTCCATTCCTTTTAATTGGCTATGGAATAATGGTATACTGATTTTCATGTTTTTTTTTTTTTCAGGAAAACATTGTATTGTTTTTATTTTTAACTTATTTTATTAGATATTTTCTTCATTTACATTTCAAATGCTATCCCCAAAGAAGCCATTTATAGAAATGTTTTATCATCTTTTCTTCAGGCTCATGTTCTATGACTTCTTGTTCCCAGTCTGTTCTTCATGGCTAGGTAGAGGTCTGCTGACATCATATTGTATATTTTCTTCTGTGCAGGTTATCTGATTTTGCATTCTCTACGCATGTCCTCCTGTCTCCTTCTAACATGCTTGTGAGTTATATTTTCTCTCCCTCAATCTCTATCTTGCTCCTGGCTAACGTGGGCAATTTCATTACATAGTCTTGATATGTGTAGCCCAGGCTGATCTCTAACTCTAGATTGTCCTGCCTCAGCCTACCAAAGGCTGACATTATATGCTCACGTCACCATACCCGGTTCAGAGGTTTAGCATAAGTTGGTTGGTTGGTTGAATTTTGGCACAATTACCTGAGACTGCTTGGCCTTTGAGCACAGGGTGCGTGTTTGCTCTCCTTTCTGCTTGAGGAACTATGGGAACCTTCTTCACAGGACTTCAGCCTTCTCTTAATATTTTGTTAATGTCTCATCTAGTTCTTCAAGTGCTGTATTATCTTATTATGAATTAAAGATGCAATGATGGCTTCAGGCTTTAGATTTTTATGTAATTTGCAATTGAGCTCTGAGCAATGGCCTCTTTAACATCTTCTGTCTCTACTTAGGCTTTGGGTACCTGTAGTAAATCTACTGCTTTTACTGAAGCCCTTGTCCTCAGCTTTCCCCATTCTGCCTACCTGCCTTACAATAGATTTCTCTCTACAGTGACAGTGTTAGGGAGAATTCTTAGAATTTAGTCATACTTTTCTCCCCTCAGTAACACTTAGGATTTCTATGTATAAGATTTTCTATACAAAAGTCCTGGAAGTTTCCTTTTTCTCTTTGGTTACAAAAGATGTACCACTTTAAAATTGTTGCTTATGTAATTGACTTTTGGGAGTAGGAGACCTTGCAATTCCGTTGTGCTTTGTCGTCTTTGAAAGGACTTATAAAGAAAAAAACTATCCGCATCTTTGAATAGTGTGATCAGAATGCAACTAACTGATTCAGAAGAAAACAATAGAAATAACAGTGACTGAAAATGTTGACAGTTAAAGAGCTCTTCCAATTGTAATCAAAGAAGGAGCAGAGGGAATTTGTACTCAGAGAAGACACAGTCAGCAATTATGAAACCTTTCTTACAAAGCAGTGAACAGCTCTCGCAGGTCCGGTCTCATTGGGTCGTGGGTGGAGCTCAGAGGGGTGTAGAGTTGAGGTTGGTATGGAGGAAAAGTTTGAGGGTGAGGGAGAAGGCTGTGACCTTGCTCTTCTTTCAAACTCCATGACAGCTCTTCTCTTGCCCTGGGAGGTCCTATTCTTGTCTCTCTGCTCACGTTTTCCAACTTGTTCTATTAATATTTCAGCCTTTTTTCCAACAGTCTTTATGTCTCATTATTCTGTTCAAATGTTAAAGCCGATGTGAAAGTAAATGTGGTTTATGATCTTCTATGCTTTTGGTTGTTGTTTTTTGCTGTTTTTCATTTGTTCTATTTGATCCACTTTAGTTGCTAGCACCTGATCTTGAATAAAGTTCAGCCATTTGACTCAATGATTATATTTTAAACCTATTTAAACGTATTATTTTCAAACATTGGATTAGTTTACCTTTCCATAACAGAGATTAAGTTCATAGGTAGTCTGTATGTATTTTATTTAACATATTTTATTTAACAAAAGACTTAACCTGAACATATTTCTGGCTTTCTAAAACTTTATTCTTTAAAAATGTCACAAAACAAGGTGATTAAATATATAATAATCACAACTTGTGAGGCAAAAAAAAATTCATACAATTTTCCTTTCAAAACTGTGAAGCCTGGTGGTATAGCATTCTCCTGTGTTGAAATAAATGTTTGATGTTTTTAGACTTCCATGTTTTTTATGTTCCAAAGTTGCAAATTTTATATTTGCTTAAACTTAGAGGATCTTAGCATCCCATACAAGAACACGTGAAAAAGAAATTAACTTCACACGTTTCCCTTCCGGCCTGCCTACTTTCAGACTTTATAATTAATGAGATTTTCATTATTTAAGTAACTGCTCTGAAGCCATTTATCTGAACTAGTGACCATATATTAAACCAAATTATTAGAAGTTGTAAGTGGGAAGGATTTAAGGATGCATATATGTCATGTAACTTTGACTATTAAAAACATTTTACAGAGCAATGTGCTTGCTGTGGTTGTAGCATCTTAGTGGTGTGTCATTTGCCAACATTGGAAAAGAAATCTTTATAAAATATTCTTACAACGTGAGGACGGAAGAGACGGCTCGGCAGGTAAAGGAACCGACTGCTAAGACTGGCAACCTGAGCTTCACTCTTGGGACACAGATGGAGGAGGAGGAGAAATGGCAAGTTGCCCACACTAGGCTTATGGGCATGTAAACATGAGCACGTGCTTGTGCATGTGCACACACAACCGCATAGTAAATGAATGTTTAAAACATGCTCATAATTTTGATTTTAAACTAAAATCATAGATCATGTTTTTCAACAGTGCAATTTATACTCTTTCAATTTATTTTACATTCGTGGATAATACTAGCCCCTTCTTCCTCTGCTGAAAGAGTGTGACCAGTCTCTCTTGATGGCTACTCCCATGTGTCTCAGTCTCAGGCCTGAATGCCCACAGTGACCCTTCTCTTTTCTTCATATCTTTCCAACCTCTCTCTTTTTCCTATTTTTTTCTCTCATTTTTCAACCCCTCTCATTTTTTCTCTCCTCTTTGTCCCTGTTTTTAGAGAGGAAAAGAAGATGTCTTAGTTAGGGTTTCATTGTTGTGAAGAGACACCATGACCATGGCAACTCTTATAAAAGAAATCATTTAATTGGGGTTGGCTTACAGGTTCAGAGGTTGAGTCCATTTTCAGTATGCAGACAGGCATGGTGCTGGAGGAGGCTGGAGTCTTGATCCACAGGCAGCAGGAAAAGGGAACCGTGTGCCTCACTGAGGGTAGCTTGAGCTTGGGAGACCTCAAAGATGCTGCCCAGTGAAGCACTTCCTCCCATAAGGCCACACCTCCTAATAGTGCCACTCCATATGGACCAAGTATTCAAACCCAGAAGTGTGGAGGCCATGCTTATCCAAACCAGCACAGAAGAGCAGAATGATTTGAGACATTTCTGCCAAGTCTCCCCATCTCTTGTAAGAACCATGTCTCCCGTTGTTCTGTGCTGTGTATTTCTTATTAGGGAAGGAGACAAGGAAACTAAAGGGGAAGAAAGAAAGAAAGGGAAGGCATACAGAGTAGAAGGATTATGTATAGTGGCATTGTAGATGGGAATTTCAAGAAGACACTTGTTGAGTAGTGAGTGAGATCCAAGAAACTGATGAACTGCACAGGGAGGAGAGTACACACTATGATCAATCTCCTGGACTCATCCCTGTGAGCCACCTCCTGGCCTCACCCCTGCTCTTTGTGGCTTCTCTTTTACCATTGTCACTATCATTACATTTGCTCTTTTTATTTCTTTGACTTCCTCCTGCCCATCTCTCACTTCACGCTCCCATCTCCTTCCGATTTATTTTTATTTTTTGTTCTCTGCAGTGCTGCACAACATCATTATTTCATAAAACCGGGAGGACACACTGCCAATATACAATATAAATTAGGAATATTGTTAAAGAGAGGACACTCCTACTCTCAAATAGGGACTCCAGAATGTGACCACCTTCTCCCAAACCCAGATCTGCCTTCCAGGATGTCAACGTTGGGCAGCATGCACTCTTCTCCAGCCCTTCCTGTGCCCTCAAAGATGATGCAATGCTCAGTTACACTTTTTTCAGTCTAGCGATTTTCTTTCTACCTTAGTCTCTCTCTCTCTCTCTCTCTCTCTCTCTCTCTCTCTCTCTCTCTCTCTCTC
>NC_034591.1:43791357-43807233 GCF_900095145.1 Mus pahari
TCTCACACACACACACACACACACACACACACACACACACACACACACTCACACACACAATTCTAACAAATACCAAATAGAACTCAACATTTCTTTTGTGGTGCAGTTCAGTTGAATACCTAATAAGTGTATTTCCACACTCTGAGGAATCTGAAAGTATTACCTTAATTTGTTGCTATTTAAAAAAAGAATTCCTTGTAGTTCAGAGTGTGTTTATCCAGTCTAAATTAATAGCTTATCTGTCTTCCCCTTCCTTCCCTCCTCCCTTTCCTGTGGTGATTGTTTTTTTAACACTGAAGACCCTTTCATAATCCCTCAGCACAAAAGAAGTGGGTGTTATTTCCTGAGGGAGAGAGTGAATTATTTCTAGTGTTTAAACATCAAGACCTTGTACTGTCTATAAATACAAGCTGTGAGCCAGGTAACTACAAGAACCCCCTCATGCTCTTAGAGTTGTTTAACCAAGCAATTGATCGAAATAGAGATTTTCAGATGGGAATGCATTATTTACTCATGACCTTGACCTCAGCTTTTTCTCTCCTCTGCCCACTGAGCCCTTCCCCCATGTAGATGGAGACTGACAACTAAGGATTCTTTTGTTCCACTAAGAATAGAAATATGGAAAGCGATTTATAAAGCATATGGCTGAAATATTAATGGTGAACTGTGTGTGTCACTGTTGTGTCTAAAGAAGTAAACCGTGATAGCTGAAGGATGTGTGGTATTAGCAAATGCTGTTGCATTAATAATACCCCTGTTACACTTTGAAAAAGTAAATTCTAGTTGGAGAATAAAACCCAAACATCCAAAACTCATCTCAGCTTTCTCATATAAAATATTTATGTTTCAGCAAAAAGCAAATCTTTACCTGACCTTTCCTCCTTGCCTTTTCTGTCTGCTTTTGCTTCCACAAGGCTTTATTTGTGAAATTATCCTCTCTTTGGAAACTGAAAGAACTATTGGTCTCCCAATATTTTACGCATCTTACAAGTTTTGTCTCCTTAAATGACTAGCTGTGTCAGTTCTTAGGCTCCTGGGGATTAAGAGTCCCAGCCAGACCCACCTGTAGCCCACAACAAGGAAAGCCTGTGGCATTACAGGGAACTCGATGATGGCGTTCCTTGTGACACCTTCCCTTAACCATGGACAATGAAATTTCTTTCATTCCTTTGGATAACATGAGCATAGACAGTAAGGTAAACAGCTGGAAAAAAGGGGATTCTTAATTCTACATAATATATTAAGATCCTATTTTTCAAATCCTGAGCATTGAGAAGCTGAGCTTTATAGTCTTTGGTTGAGAAAGAGAACAGATCTGGTAGGCAGAGCCTGGTGGCCTTAGGAGTCAGAAAGAGGCAGGGGTTATAGAGCTATATAGAAGATTGCTCGAAAGCAAAGCAGGCTGAACTATACAGACCAGTATATTTTCTGAGAAGTCTGTGTTTAGGAAGCAGCAAGGACGTGAAAGGAATACCACAGTCGTGGCAGAGCAGAGTGTGTAGTCCCATCAGCTATAACCAAGGAAAGATGTGAACACAGTTAGACAACTGAGGATGATGGGGAAGAATACAGGCCTGGGGGAGCCTGAGAATTAGACTTGCTCAGGATATCTTTCTTTCTGTTTTTACTTTTTTTTTCTATTTCCCCAAGGTCTCCCTCACTCCCTCAACTACTTCAGATTATATGAATGCTATGTGTCCATTATCAAACCCATGGGAAAAGTAGAAATGCCCAACAGGAAAAATGAAAATCATTTGCAACCTACCATTCAGAGAACAATACCATTATGAACAGATGAATACATTTTCTTCTTAAGATTTTTCCTTTGGCTTTTATACCTCAAAGTATAGTTTTAGTTTTTATCCAACTTATACATGTATAAGATTTTTAAGAGAACAATAGTCCTGCGAAGTACATTAGAACAAAATTATTATTTCCAGATTTAATGGGTTCTTTTGATATCAGCTCACTTGGCTATAAGTAACATGATTGTTTTGCCTTTTCAAACTTTTTCTGTTTTAGGCATCATCTGTTGAGAAGTGGCAGTTACTAAGTTATAGTTTTAAAAATTGAGAATACTATGACTTTTGTGTAATCTTTAAACAAACATTTGTCAAACTGCGTGATTTTTAAAATCACAATTCAGTTTCTTATTTCTCATGAATCCATAAGTTTCCTGGGCAGCTTCTGGGCTCTAAGAGGACAAGACTTGAGGGCACCAGAGTGATATGCATGTCTTGACACCCCAGCTGGTCCATTGATCAGTTTGCATAGTTCCACGGACCATGGAAAGGGTTATGAGCACCAAGAACTCTGAATTATTAGGAGATTTTCCACCACAAAGATCTTTTTAATGTTTTGTTTTCTTATATTTCCTGTTGATATTTCCTGTGACCTCCTTCTTTTCATCTCCTATTAGAACTTTGCTCAAACGCCTGGAGATTGGTCAAATGTCTGAAAATACTTCGAGGTGGTAGTTTAGGATATAGGGCTAGGTAGGAGGTAGACTAGAAGCTCTGTATGTAGTATGGAGCCTATGAAATTTGAGATTCACTGCAGGAAGACCTGGCTGAGCCATTTGTCTAATGGTCAAAATGTCCCAGAAAGCACTACTATTTTTTTCTTGCCTGACAGCTATGAACTCAGCTGATGAAGTTCTTTACAGTAGGTCTTGATGAAAGGCAGTTTTCTTATGATTATCTATCTCAGTCACACCAGAGTCCCTCATTCAGGCATGGTCTAGATGCCACAGACTGCAGGCAGGACTGGATCCCAGCACTTCAGCATGCTCCATCAAAGTCTCATGTCAAGTGGTGGGCTGCCTGGCTTTGCATCCTGCTAACTTAGGGCGCAGCTATCTGGAAGGCTGCATCAGCATGTTGCCTCCCAGCTTCCCAGATGTTGGTTTTGTTTTTAACCTTGCTTTTATGCTTTATTCTCCATACAATGATAATGTGATTTCAAGAGGAAAACAGTGACGTTGGGTATGTAGTTTGAATCAGAACATCCTGTCTTAAGCTTTTTGCACATATGCATAGGCATATTCATTTACAGTGTATATTCTTTTTAACCTCAAATATGTGATACTTGTCATTACAATGACTCTTCTGGACACTGTGGTGCTAAGGTATGAATTCCCTCTATTATGCATTCACTAAGTCAATCACAGTGTGGTGCTTTATGACATTATTCTGGCCCTGCTACTTAAAGCAAAGAGTATCTTAGTTGGGGTTTCATTGCCGTTAAAAGAAACCATGACCATGACAACTCCTATAAAGGAAAGAATTTAATTGGGTCTGGCTTACAGTTTCAGAGGTTTAGTCTATTATTTTTCTCACGTTGGGACACATGGTAGCATGCAGGCAGATATGGTGCTGGAGGAGATGAGAATACGCTATCGTGATCCTCTGGCAGCAGTAGGAGATTGTGTCACTGTAGCAAAGGAGACCTTAAAGCCTGCCCCTACAAGGCCACACCTACCCGACCAAGGCTACACCTCCTTATATTACCATTCCGTGTAGGCCAGGCATTCAAACACATGAGTCTATGGAGGCCATTCCAATCCAAACCACAATAATACCTGATTCAAAGAAACCAAGTGTGTGGGTTAGTTATATCATGGCCATATACAAGTGCCTTGTATGTATACACTGTTCCACATTGAAGAGTAACTGCTATTTTCCCAAGTTGATGCTAGACACTGGATATAGCTTGTTTTCATTGCCAGCTTAGATACAATTTAGTATCACCTAGGAAGAAAGTTTCAGTGAGGGACCATGTCGATCAAGTTGGCCCACATATATCTTGGGCACATTTATTTATTTATTTATTTTTGATTACATTAACTAAAGGGAGGAGACCACCCTTTGTGGGTAGCACAATTCCCTGGGTTGGGTCCAGGACTGTGTAAGTGTGGATAGGAGACTGAATACAAATAACCACATAGGCATTGGTTTCTCTCTGTCATTCATATTTGGTGTGATATGATTAGCTGCTTTAAGTTCTTACCTTTCCTTTCCTACTATGATGGGCCGTAATCAGAAATTGTAAAGTAAACCTTTTCTTGCTTATTTTTCCCACCTTAGGATATATATCATACCAAACAGAAATAAAACACAAGCACACATGCACAGAAAAAAAAAATTCTATCATTGTGTTACTAAGGAAACCTAGGGTTACACATTTTGGATCCTTAATCTCTTCCATAAAAGAATTTAAGAATTTACACAGAAGAAAGCCCAAAGACAGTTTATCAGAATTCAGTAGAAAATAAATAGGGTAGGCTGCTATGTCTCAAAGAAACCTCAGACAAATGGGTACCCGAGATACTTCCACCCCTCCCCCCCCTCCCCCTAGCCCTTTCCTCTCATGGCCCAGTTCTATCTGGAACCTTCCAGATGCTTCTGGCTGTGCTATCCCTCATATCTACCATAAAAGCCTTCTCCTCATCCATTCTGAGGAGCAGTCATGTCAGTCATGTCCTCATTTTCAGTCAACAAGCTCCCAAATGAGAGAAGGAGCAAGGCCTCAGAGAATGAGCAGAGAAAGGATCAGAATGTCTGGGAAAGCATGCTCAGGCTTTTGTTCAGTGTCCAAAGGAAAAGGATAAAAAAGACAAAGGAGAGGTTCTGCTTTCCTGAGTTCACACTGCCTCTACAGTGCTGCCTCATAGAAGCACTGAAAGCATCGGCCCCAAGGGAAGGATTTCTGGGAAAAATAAGCGCATTATCTCATTAAGGGGATAATTAGCTCTCCCTTCTCCTGAGCAAGTCTTTAGGCAAATAAGATTTCCTGTGGCCCTTGGGGGATGGGAGGATGAGAGATGAGCTCCTGTCTAGGT
Organism: Mus pahari; assembly: GCF_900095145.1. Taxonomy (NCBI): domain Eukaryota; kingdom Metazoa; phylum Chordata; class Mammalia; order Rodentia; family Muridae; genus Mus; species Mus pahari. The sequence continues at coordinate 43,796,198 of NC_034591.1, forward strand.
GATTGACAGGCCCTGTTTGTTAACTCTAAAAAGGGAGGAAACAGTAATATGAGATGCTGTGGGAAGTTCAGAATGTCAGATGTCCTTAAAAGACAACATGAGAGAATAAGATCAGTGGAGGAAGTAGCCTCAGGACATAAATATCCGCAATGGCTACCTACTAGTATCCATTTGGCTAACTAAGGACTTGAAAGCAACACTGAGGAGGAATTAATTCTACTGTGTGAAAATAAGACTACTAACATAATTTTTGATCCAAATTTGAAGCAAGTTTTATTAAATACTGGCCAGGACAATGGACAGTGGCCACTTCTATACTTGGGATTCTCTCGGATAATGTATCATGATAGTCAGGTGCTTATAAAGGCAAACTCCACAAAGCTATATAATTCCCTCATTTGCCTAATTGGAGGTAAGCGTACATCCTGACATCCTTTCTGTATACCCCCCTCCTACCTGTGACCAAGCACATTCTGTATAGTCGGGATAACCAACCTTGTTTATAAAAGTGAAAACTCAAGAGATGGCTTGTCTCCCATAAACATTCCAGGATTTCAGGAAGTTATCTGTCCTTGGGCAAATCAAATGTAGAGATCAGAGGCATTTTAGCTCTCACAGAAGGATTCTACTGGGATGCTGCAGTAAGAGAGGCGTGGCTACTGTTGTTTGGGAATAGAAATTGGGTCACTACAGCTGCTTTTGTATTTACGTTCCAGAGCTCTATGACAATCATTCCTACTAACTATTTCATTTACTTCTCTTCAGATACTTCAACCACTAACAGATCAATTAGCATAAGGCGAACATAGCTCTATATCTAGTACAAGCTAAATATTTCTTGGTTTTCATATTGTAGGGTGATCATGGAATAGAAATTCTGAAGACACGGGTCTTTTGTTACACGAAGTAGGGTTGGTAAATTGTTAAAGCTACATGCGTTAGGAGAATAGTATCTTAATGAAATATACAGATATAAGTTCTAATGCTAGACTCATCAACAGTGATCTGAGTTCTTGTGACAGGTAATCTATGGAACTGGCTGTTTACTTTGTATAGTAACTAAAACTTAGAAGATTCAGAGAGCTTCCCTAGTTCTCACAGTTTACACCAACAGAACCTTGTCATCCGTCTTCCAAGAGCATAAAGATCAAGATTTATATATGGCTTCCCTTTCTTAGGTGCTCCAACACTTTCCCACCATTTTCTGTTCCTTCATTGTTTCTATTACGGTAAGTCAAACCTTTCTCTGTGCAAATGTTAGATTAGAAATCAGGCAAAGGTTAAGTTTCAACCTTGTGGTGTCTACATAGTGAGAGTATGTGTAGTATGCTTGCATTTGTGATTGCATATACCTGGTGAATGTCGGATGACTGGAGGATGGTCTCAAGACAGGAAAAAAAATACATCATATTTAGACAGTTGCTGGCATTTAATATCACCTTAGAAACAACCACTGGTAATGTCTGGAAAGAGTGTCAAGATTAGATTAATGGGGAAAGCAAGAACTTCCCTGAATAGACAGGAGAAAGGATCTGAGTGGCATCCTGACCAGCTCTCTTGTCCTGAGACACAAGGTGACTAGCCATCTCAAGCTCCTACTGGCAGAACTCCCCTACCAGATTGACTGGACCCTAGAACTGTGACCCAAAACAAACCTTTTTACCATAAGCTTTTTTAAAGCATTTTTTTGTCAGTTATTTCATCCCAGTAATGAGAAAAACAATTAATACAAAAAATTGGTACCGAGAAGCAGGGCTGTTGCTATGATAAATCTGACCATGTGATTCTTTGACTTTACGAACTAGATTATGGTAGAAAAGTAGAAGGGTTTGGAATTCTGGGATAGAGAAATACTACAATATTTAAGCAGAGCTTAATGTGCTGCTCTGCTGAGAGTTTGCAAGGTCAGAAGGCTGAGAGAAATCACAAACATTGGAGGCTGAGCTCGTGGTGTTTTTGAGAAGAGCAAAGGTTTTTTTGGAAACCGAACTAGGGGCCTCTTAGGTTATGTTCTGTCAAAGAATCAGGCTGCATTCTGTCTGTGTCTTGAGAACTTGAATGAGGCTGAATTTGGAAATAATGAATATTTGGTGGAGAAAATTTCAAGGCACAATTGTGTTCAGACTGCTGCACTTTCCAGGTTTACAGTGTAAAAGAGCAAACAGGGAAGGATATAAAAATGTACAGCTTGTAAAAGAGCAAGAACACGTTTAAACCTGTACTTAAGATTAGTATAGAGGGAAAAAGTTAATAATTAAAGAGAAGCAATAGGAGAGGTGCCTGGGGTTAGGACTGAACCCAACAAAGGCTCAGACTTGCAAAAAAATGCAAACTCATTTGTGAGGATCAAGTCCAATTTGAGAGCACAAGGACAACCATTCACTGATTAAGAACAGCTGGCTAAAAGTTAATTTTGCAGATTCAGTCCATAGAGCTTGTAAAGGCCACACAGTCATGATTAAAGGTGCTCAGGCACCATAAAGAGCTGGTAGCAGACCTCGGAAGAATTATCCATGAAGTACTAGTTTTGTAGTCAGGAACAATGAGCTATGGGCGGGGGTGGGGAGTGTTGAATGAGAATGGTCCCAAGAGCTCACATTTTAGAATGCTCTATTTCCAGTTGGTGGAACTGTTTAGAAGGTGTAGTGGTTGTCCTCACTAGACTCATAGGGAGTGGCATTATCAGAGGTGTGGTCTTGTTGGAGAAGGTGTGGCCTTGGAGTGTGTCACAGAGATTAGGCTTTGAGTTTTTCAGAAGCTCAAACCTGATCCAGTGTCATTCTCTCTTCCTACTACCTACTGATCTAAATATAGAACTCTCAGCTATCTCTCCAGCACCGTGTCTACCTGTGTGCTACCATGCTTCCTGCTGGGATGACAATGTGCTAAAGCTCTGAACTGTAAGCCAGCCTCAGTTAAAGTTTTTCCCTTATAAGAGTTACTGTGGTCATGGTGTCTCTTCACACCAATAGAGACCCTAACTAAGACAGGAAGGAAAAGGAGCTGTGGCCTTGTTGGAGGCAGTGTATCACTTGGATTTTGAAGTTTCAAAAGTCAAAGCCATTCCCAATTAGCTCTCTCTGGCTTCTACTGGCTGAAAAACAATAGCTTTCAGCTATGTTCCAGTGCCTTGCCAGCCTGCCTTCTGTCATAAGCCCTGCCATGATGGTGATAGAAAATAACCCTTAGAACTGTGAACCTCAAATTAAACATTTTTTTGGTTTTATAACTTGCCTTGGTTATGGTGTTTTGTCACAGCAATACAAAAGTAACTAAAATAAGGAGTTCACAGAATCTTGTGCCATAGCTCCAGAGAGATGCTAAATCCATACAATGTAAGGTAGATTCGGATCTATTAAATGGAGGCCCTGATAGGTCATTGTATGCAGTTGTGAAGGTGAAGCTTGAGTTTCAGTAGAGACCCCAGGATACTGAACATGCCAGAACCATGGGATACAGGATCATGGGATGCCTACTGGAGCATGCTGCATGTATAGAGTGGAGCCCCAGGACCAGAGAAAGACTGTAACTGCTCCAGTCAGTAGAACTCAAGCAGGCAAACTCCCCAAGGCCTTTGGAGTCCATATGACAAAGAAATGAAGAATTTGCTGCTTTCTCTGTTGAGTTTCTGTCTTGTTTTGGCAGAGTTTTCCTTGCTATGCCCCATCTCTCTTTTGGGATGGGAATGTTTATTCTGTGCTACTGTACATTGGAAATTTGGAATTTGTTTTTGTTTTACAGGAGTTCCTAGTCAAGAGAATGTCTTAGGTCTTAGACGAAGTTTGGACTTTCAACTTTTAAACAGTTTTAATGACTTTTTAAAGTATTGGTTTTTTTATAATTTCGCATTATGATGTAGCTATAAGTCTATGTGAACAAGGAATGAGAGATAAAGGTTAAAAAGTGAGCGTTTGCGTGTCAGGTTGACAAGCATACAGTTGTGCTTATTAATCTTGATTGTCAACTTCATGGGATTTAGAATCACCATGGAAACTAACTTCTGGGTATGTCTGTCAGTGAGTTTCTAGGTTACACTTATTGAGGTAGGAGATTTTTACCCTAAATGGATGCCACAATCCATCCTGGACAGGACCCACAGTAGAGGGAGAGCTGAGAAAGTGGTATTTATTGCTCTCAGCTTCTGGAGGACAGGTGGGTGCCTAGCTGCCTCAAACTTCTACCAGAATGGCTTCCCTGCTGTGATGTTCCATGACCTGAAACTGGAAGCCGAAGAAAACCCTTCCTGAAGTTGCTTTTGCCAGGTATTTTGTCCCAGCAACAAGAAGTGTGACTTATACAGAGCTCTTCAGAACCAACAATGTACCATCAAACAAATGGCAAGTAAAACAAGGTCATAAACTCGCAATTTCCTTTATGCAACAAATTGTTTTTAAAGCAATCTATGTGTTTCACATTAAAAACGAAAGAAGTATTAATTAGATATTGGTAAGATACTATATTTGCTTTGTCAAAATAGGGACTACACTGAAAATATGATTTTTTTTAATTGGGGAAAGATTAGAAAAATGGCATTTTCATGTACTCCTTATGTGATTATAAATTTATTTAATCTTCCTGGAGCTACTTTGGTAGTAGAGATGAAAGCCGAAATGGAGTTGTTTTCTGACCCTATATAGTAACCAAAATATCAAGTATAGGAATATATGGTATTTTATGGGTTTGTTTACAATGAATGATGAGTAAGATTATTTCTGGAAAGTCACTAGTTTGTTACATTAATGTCTATTTATTTATTTTATGTATATGATACACTGTCACTCTCTACAGACACACCAGAAGAGGGCATCGGGTCTCATTACATATGTCTGTGAGCCACCATCTGGTGGCTGGGAATTGAACTAAGGACCTCTGGAAGAGCAGTCAGTGCTCTTAACTGCTGTGCCTCTCCAGCCCATCTTTGCTAGTTTTCATGTCAACATGACACAATTGATTAATTTAGGAAGAGAGAGCCACAAATGAGAAAATGTTCCTACAATATTGTTATGTAAAAAAGCCTTTGGTGTGTTTTCTTGATTGATGGATGGTTGATATGGCTGGGGTCCATCCTACAGTGTGGTCCCACATAGTATAAGGAAGCAAACTGAGCAAGCCCCAAGGGGTCTACAGTAAATCATACTTCTCCATGGTCTCTGGATTAATTCCTGCCTCCAGGTTCCTTCTTTGCCTGATCTCCCCCACAGACTTCCCTTCACTTATCAAGCGCTACTCAAAAATGTATGATGCAATAAATTCTTTCTTCCTCAAGCTACTTTTGGCCATGGTATTATATCACATTAACAGGAACCATCACTAAGATAATTACTATGTAGCTTGCATTTGGGGTTTCCCCTCTCCCAGGGGAAAGGACAACCTCATGTTTCTCCAGGACTGGATGATATTTTTTGTACTGGAATCTAGTCCTACAGTTTTCCCCTGGACAGGCATACCTGGCCACTGTAGCTCTTAGACAATGAAGGTGAATGGCAGCTCTTTTATTGTCATACTGACAAGGTTGCTTTCTCAAGCTTATTCTAGGAAAAGAAACTCCAGAAGTGTGGTTTTAACTGGCATCCACACCTACCCTAAACACTGGCCTCTGAGCAATCAGGATAAGGTTAGTCTGCCTCTGTTCTCTGTTAACTGGCCCAGAGTAGTTCTTTCTTCTTCTCCCAATAGAGCGCTGCCCCCTCCCCTCCCCCACCCCACTCAAGGGCACAGCATTGGGTATCATTGGGTATCTTCTTCAATCTGTCTTCAGCTTATTTTTTGACATAAGTGCTCTTATTGAACCCACAGATCTTGGGTTTTGGTCTGCTGCTGCTGTGTATTCAAATGCTAAATATTGACACCCCGCCTCCCCCCCCCCCCAAGATCTGGTAGCCTTCTGCCCTAGGAGCATATCCTCACATACACCAAGTGTGCTATCTAGCTCCCCAATTTTGGTTAAATAAAACTGGCTACAGTAAATTACTGGGGAGAATAGAGGTAGGAGAGATTCAGTAACAGGGCAGGAGGGGGTGTCAAAAGTAGGGAATACAAGGAGAGAAAGGGGAGGGAGAAAGGAGAAGAAAGGAGATGAAAGAAGACAAGGAGAATAGGAGGAGAATACATCTGAAGAACAAGCAGCATGCGCTGAGTGAACAGACTCAGGACAGACAGATGGAGCAGAAATAACTGGGCAACACTAACAACAAGCACTCATGGAGTGCAACTGGGGAATTAACAGTCTACCACATAGAAAAATAGATTGTGCGTAATTCGCCCAGTAATTATGCTAAAGGTGACTTAAAAATCCATAAGACTCTGTCTCAATTACAGTGGTACTGGCCAGATCATATTAATAACTAATAGAGTTATTAAATAACATTTAAAAATACCATTTACACACAGCTGTTCAGGCCAACAAGATGCAAGGTTCCTCCTGCTTCTGACTTCCCAACCTTGAGTCTACATGAGTGTGAGAGATTTGAACCTAGATCGGCTTGATTTTAGGGCAAGTTCTTTACTGACTGATTTATCTCTTCAACCCATAAAGTCAAATTTCTTAATCCACAGAGTGGGACACTGTAGCCTTTGTTCTTCAACCTGGTTGATTATAATAGGTGTAGGGCAGGTTACAAGGCAAGTTCCAGTTGTTACCATAGCACTCATAAAGAATTACTAGAATTTTAATAGCCCAGAAAGTGGTCATAATATTACTTGTAGAAAATACAAAGCACCCCAAACTCTAAAACTTTGTATTTGTCATGAAATAAAATTTTCAAAACATAAAAGTGCATGCACCTTTCTCCTACCTAACAATGTAAAAGGCTATAAGCTGAAACATTAGGTCAAGAGGCACTGGTACACTGTTAATGAGGAATACTGCAATTTGTCAGCAGAACACTCATCTTCAGTTATTTTCTAAATCAACTCAAAGGAAGCAGTGAGTTATAACTAAAATTTTTATGTGAGTTATGTTATTAAAATATAATTAGAGTAATTAAGGTTTGTTTTTTTTTTCTTTTAAAGTATGCAACACAAAAATGTTAAAGGTAATGTTAAAGCATTTGAAAAGTACATTCTTTTTCAGTAACCTGAAAGACAGCCAAAAGTTAGAACAGTCCAACGATTTCTCATTGGCCCTCTATAACTTACTCAGAGAAGCCCAAGGTACTAACAGTTAAGGCCTGACAACATGCCCAGGGATTCCAGGTTAGGTCTGTTGAGGTTGGGTTGAACAGAAAGTTGGATATTGTGAGCATGTGCGGGACAAGGCTAAAGAAAACCTACTGAAGAGATGAGTCCATGTCGTGCTTCAGCCTGCTGTGGGCCGGCTACTCTCCTGACTCTGAGGGAGCACTACTAGATGTGCAGATGTGACAATATCTATGTGGCTCGGCGTTTGACTAGGGCGGCTCGCAGCTTGTTGACTGGAGCAGGAGGATGGCATTTTGAATGCTGCTCTGCTCAGATACCACAGGTTAAGTACCCTTGGGTCTTGCTGAGCAGGGGTTCCACCCTGGATTTCTCTAAGAAAGCAGAATTGTCTAGTGGCCAACAGCCATCAAGCTAGGGTTTAGCCTGATTGTCTTAGAAAGTTAAGCTATATGGCTGTTTCCCAAGGAAGAGACACCTGTGTTTACCGTCCACTCACATACACACATTAAATAAGGAAAACTCCACAAGACTGCCCATGGTTCACTTTCATAGAAAGCAAGTTTTGAAGAATAATAACTATGGAAACCTAACTTTTTTCCTCTTTCATTCATTCTTTATTTATTCTTCTATTTTTTAAAATTAATTATTTTATTTATTTACATCCTAAATGCTGTCTACCCTCCTGGCACCCTCATCTTCCCCCTGAAAGAGTGTCCCCCATCTCCCTTCTATGGTGTATCAAGTCTTTAGTGAATTAGGTGCATCTTCTCCCACTGAGGGCAGACAGGAATCCTCTGCTACATATGTGCTAAGGGCCTTGGCAGCCCATGCATGCTCTTTGGTTGGTGGCTTAGCCTCTGGGAACTCCCCGGAGTCCAGGTTAGTTGACTTCTAATGTCTTCTGTCTTCCAGTGGGGTTGCCATCCTCTTCAGTTCCTTCAATCCTTCCCGAAACTCTTCCATAGGGATCCTGGCTGCAGTCCAATGGTTGGCTTGTAGGTATCTGCTTGTGTCTTAGTCAGCTGCTGGTTGAGCCTCTCAGAGGATAGCCACAATAGGCTCCTATCTACAATTACAACATGGCATTAGTAATAGTGTCAGGGTTTGGCACCTGCCCATGGAATGGATCCCCAGGTGGTCAGTCACTGGTGGACCTTTCCTTTAGTCTCTGCTCCGTTTTTGTCTCTGAATTTCTTTTAGACAGGAACACTTTAGGGTCAAAAAATTTAAGTTGGTTTCCTCATCCCTCCACTGGGGACCCTGTCTAACTGCTGGAGGTGTCTCTTCAGGTTCCATCTCTCCTCTGCAGTTTGGCTAAGGTCACCCCACTGAGTCCTGGGAGCCTGGGAGTAGGTAGAACCTCTAGAAAGTCCTTGGAAACACAAGCTTTTAAAAAGTCAGTTCTAATCACTCCCTGCATCCCTGATGGTTGCATGAGGCTAGTGTAATCAGCACCAACGTGTCTCACAACTATTCCCTTTTCTTCTTCAGTTCCTTTTTACTCTACCCTCTATGAGCCTCACAATAAACCAGAATTGTAAAAAGATTATATTTATTACATTGTATATTATATTATAATAACTATTCATTGTTGACCGCAGATGAACTAGCACATATTGTCAAAAATACTATTTTTATAACTCTGTGGTGTACATTATGATAATTTGATACATTTATACAATATGTAATAATCAAATCAGGGTAATGAGCATTTCTATCTGTTCGGTCACTGATCCGTGATTTATGCGTTAGAAATATTCAGAAGTTGTAGTTAGTAAGTAAAAGTAATATCAAAATTTTGTGCTTTTCCTGCGGTTTCCCCCTAGAAACTTTTCCTTTTCCTCTCTCCTCTCAACACTATCCCCTTTCCGGTACACTATGTAGCGCTGTATGTTCCCAGTGACCTTCTCTTCCTGCCTCTGAATCATTTACATAGAAACAAATGTTGCTTATGATCTCCACAACATGAAGAGAACAAAGAGAAGCAAATGAAAATTTTATATCAATGTAACTCTGGGTAATAGAAGCACAATTAATTTTGTTTTAATTTTTAAAGTTTGTAAAATTTTCAGAGTTTTCCAAAATGAGCATGCATAATTTAAATTTTAGGGTTTTTTTTTGTTTTGTTTTTAAGTTTAAGGTTGAAAATAATGATAGCACAAAACTGAAAGGAAACAAGATATGTAATGAAAGAGGTAAATAGCCAATGCCTTAATTTTAAATTTTCCTCCCATAGCAATGTGTTTATTTCTGGATTACTTAAGAAGAATTATAGTCGCCGCGTGTGATGGCGCGTGCCTTTAATCCCAGCACTCAGGAGGCAGAGGCAGGATGATTTTTGAGTTCGAGGCCGGCCTGGTTTACAAAGTGAGTTCCAGGACAGCTAGAGCAATATAGAGAAACCCTGTCTCAAAAAAACAAAAAAAATAAAAAATAAAAAAATAAAAGAATAAGAATAAGAATAAGAATAAGAATAAGAATAAGAATAAGAATAAGAATAAGAATAAGAATAAGAATAAGAATAAGAATAAGAATAACTGCAGCTACTCAGTCTCTATATACCCCTCTGGTAGGAACCTCAGCGAGGATCATCCCCATAGGCTTCCCTTATCCTCTCCTACCCTAGGCCCCCAGCTAGTCACAAGAGATGTCTCCTGAGAGACTTCATCTATCAGGGAATGGGCAGAGACCCATAGCCATTATGAGAAGGAGCCCGGGGAGTCTTGCTGAAGAGTTGGGTTTAGAAGTCTGCAAGCCAGAGGTGTCAACGTCACTGTAAGAAGACCCAGAGAGCCGACTAACCTGGAACCATGAGAGCTCCCAGAGCCTGGGCCACCAATCAGTGAGTATGTAGGAGCTAGACCTAGGCCTCCTACAAATAGCTTGGTCTTCATGTGGGTCCCCTAACAAGTTGGGTGGAGACTGTTCTGTTCCCTGCCAATGGATCCACTTCCCCTAACTACACTGCCTGGGTGAGTCTCAGAGGGAAAGGATGTGTTTATACCTGCTGCAACTGGATGTCCCAGGGTAGAGTGGTACTCAAGGGAGCCTTCTGCTTCTCTGAGAAGAAGGGAAGGGGTTAATGGGGGGAGGGATTCGAGAGTGTAGTACTGAGAAGAGAGGAGGGAGGGGGTCTGGGATCAGGATATAAAGTGAATAAAAAAATAATAAACATAAAAATGTAAATGATCTTCTAGCTCATTGTTCCTTTCCTGTGACATTTTGGCTCTATTATTCTGGTTTAGAGAAATTTATTTTCTGTGCCAGGTTTTGAACTCACAGCTCTACTATTTGACCACTGTACAATGTCCCCAATCATGTGATTTTTTTTAAAAAAAATCTAGAGCATTATCTCCTTTTATGAACTTCCTTACCCTCCTGAAAATTAAAAAATTATTATTTCATATTAGTTTGCCACATAAAATGATAACAGGCTTAACTAGTTTTTAAAAAGTATTGAGCACATTTTTATGGAAAAAATATTATATTGATTCAAATATATATGAGTCATTTGTTCCCGGATTGAAAAATACCTTTACATTTATCCAGGGATTTTTTTTTTCAGTCAGGAATAGCTGAGGGTGATTCATACTTATAGAACACACTTCCTGTCAGTTATTACGGTAATGTAGAGCTTTGCTGCTGTTATTATATATGTGACTTCCTGCCACTAAATTTTCCATTTCTTACTTGTAACATGTCTATGTGCCTGTATATTTTTTATTTATTATTATTTTCTTTATTTACATTTCAAATGCTATCCAGAAAGTACCCTATACCTCCCCCCTCAACCCTGCTTCCCTACCCAACCACACCCACTATTTGGCCCTGGCCTTACCCTGTGATGGGTCACATAAAGTTTACAAGACCAAGGGGCCTCTCTTCCCAATGATGGC
>NC_034591.1:43808271-43831267 GCF_900095145.1 Mus pahari
CTTTTAAATCCAATTCTTGCTTTTTGGGTGTGTTGGGGTATTCAGGACTGACTGAGGTGGGAGTTCTGATGATGGTGAGTGGTCTTGGTTTCTGTTAGTAAGATTCCTACGTTTGCCTTTCCCCATCTGGTGATCTCTGGAGTTGTTATAGTTGTCTCTGGTTGGAGCTTGTTCCTCCTGTGATTCTGTTAGCCTCTGTCAGCAGTCCTGGGAGTCCAGCTCTCTCCTGAGTCTCTGTGGTCAGATTACTCTCTGCAGGGAAGCTCTCCTCAATCCGGGAAGGTGCACAGAGGCCTGGTGTTCAGATCTGACACCTTGCTGAAGATGTAGGCCCAAAACAGGGCCTGTCCCAGAAGATGTGTTGCCTCTGCAGTTTATTCACTCACCTGCACAGACTAGCCACTGACTAACCCTGGACACAATATGACTCTCTCACCTGCTCTGGCAGATAGAGCCCTCACAGGTGGCCACCTTTCCTCTGGTGAGGAAGGTGCCCAAATTTCTGGAGCCTGAAACAGGGTCTGTCCCAGAAGTTAGGTTGCTTCTGTCTGTCCCGAACCTCCATAGCTTCTGAGGTCCACACTCCTGCTAGAGCAGACTGGAGCCTAAATGAACCGGAGCAAAGGTGACTGTCCTTCTGGCTCAGGCCTTGAGACTCCTCCCAGGCAGACACCCCTCCTCAGGCGGAAAGGTGCTGGGTGACTGGAGCCAGAAATGGGATGTTTCCCAGAAGCTGTGTCACTTCTGCAGGCCGCCCTCTCCCTGGCAGTGCACCGGAGCAAAGATCAACAGTCACTTTTCTAAGCACTTGCACAAATATGAGTTTTCGCATTCATGGTCACCCTCCATGGAAGGGGGCTTCTCTAGCCCAGACTGCAAGCCATATATAGATGGAAATGTAAATACATAAAGGCAGTTTGATAGCATATTCTTAGAGGGAAACAAAGATAGTATATTCCTGTTGGGCCTGTACTCCTATAGTAATAGGGGTTTTGATCAGGTCAAGTATGTAATAGGTACACAGTTTGCCCTGTGGCGAGGTCCTCACACTATTGTTCATATGGGTATATACTGCCTAGTGAGTTGGTCTTATAGATCATATGGTCAATTGCTGGGTGAGCCCACTGAGGCCTGTTCTCCCGCCAGCAGCCTACATTGTACCCTCTGGTACTGTGCATGCTAACCATAAAAGAGGGAGCTTCCAACTCAGTCCCATCATGATTTCTCCGTGTTCAGGAACCTTTCTTACATTATATTTTGAATACTTTTTCTGTGACTCTTCTATATTTTCCTAAGGAAGCACCAATAATACATACTTTGGATTTCCAGTAATTTCTGTTATGCTATCTCTATTTACTTTTGATTTGTTTTGAGTTATAGAAAAAATCCACAAAAGGAAAATAAAAACTATGAATGTAGTACACTTAATAATTAAGACACTGAACATGCAGATCATCTGTTTCAAGAGCCAGACAATGACTGTAACCCTAATCCTGCTACTCCAACTTCTTCAAAGTAACACCTATCCTAATTGTAATCATTCAAATTTCAGATTGCTTCTTTACCTTAAGTGTGGTTGGCACATTTCTTAGTCTGAATTCAGGAATTAAAAAAAAAAAAAAAAGCTCCTCTTAGCTACTTCTATCATAAATATGGTATATTAATTGTCTTCTTTCACATTCAGGATTACTTTCATCTTACTCTATGATTTTTTTTATATCTTTTTATTGCACTTTTAGTCTTCATTTTAAAGAGTTTTATGTAGCCTAGCCTGGCCCCAAACTTGCTCTGCAGCCAAAGTTAGACTTGAATTCTACATCCTTTGCTCCACTTCCCTAGTGCTAGAAGTACAGGTGGGAAGCAACTTTAGTTTTTATCCGATAGGGCATATTTTGGGGGTTTAATTTGAGGTTTTGGAAATGAATTTGATTAAAATCATAATCTTCTCTATTGAGACCTTTGCTGTAATATCCTTTTCATCAGCATTAATTTTATTTTAATTTTGTGTTTCTGCTATGTTTGATATTAATGGCCTTTCATTGTTGAGTACTCGAGATTCTATCTGGATTTCCCATTTATAGAAAGATCTATGTGTGAGTGAAGCAGGCATAATACTCTGAGCTTGAAAAATTTATTACTCAATGCATGAGCTTCTGTGGACTTAGCTTTTTAAACTGAAAGTAATCAGATATTTAGGGATATTTAGTAGGGAGTCATTTAATAGTAGCTCCAGCTTCATTGCCTTATGTGTTGATTTTAAAATACACTGCATTCTGAATTCCATGAGCTTTTGCTGAATCATGTGGTATTTCTTGACATTCAGTCCTACCTTAGTTGAATTTTCATTACTTTTCTAAATCATATATATATATATGTGTGTGTGTGTGTATGTGTGTGTGTGTATATATAATGTATATGTATATACGTGTGTGTGTGTTTGTTTGTGTGTGTGTGTAGGTCAGAGGTAGATATCCAGTGTCTGCCTCTATACCTCTTCTCTTTATTTATTGGTTAAAGTTTCTTATTGAACCAGGTGGCTATGCCATCTGCTAGCAAGAGCGAGGGATCTTCCAGTCTCTGTCTCTACCACAATCCAAAGAGCATATGCTGCCCCATAAGCTTTTACATGGCTGGTGGCAATCTGAGCTTAGGACCTCTTGCTTGTGCAATAAGAACTCTACTGACTGAACCCATTCCCAACCTCCTACCTATATACATTTAAAGAGTCAAATAACTGTACTTTAATTTTACCAAATACAGAGAGGTTCCATTTCTGTTTGTTGATAATTCCATGCAGAGAAGACAGGTAAGTTTTCTTTCTTGTCTTCTAAAATAAAATAGGAAATTGCTTTGTTTTCATTTCAATAAAATAAAACATAATGTTAACTTTATGTGTTATCATAATTTACATTTCTAAACTTGAATTTTTATATTTTAAAGTTTCTATTGATATGCACATTGTACATGGTACTGTGTTATATAAAAGTATTTTATACACTATGTATTGTATGGTGAGCATATCCCACAGCACCACAGCTTTCTCCTTTCTGTTCCTTCGCTCTCAGTTCTTCCCTTTATCTGCCTATAGTTTCACTCTTCTTTTCATGTCATATACATACATGATTTTTTTTGATATTTATAAAAATCCTGGTAATACAATGAGAGAAACAATATGTAATATTCTTTTAGTTATTGCCTTAACTAGCTTACTATGGCTATTTCCAGCTGGACCCTCTTTTGTACAAATGACATTACTTCATCCTTCTTTAGGGCTGAAATCAATTCAGTTCTATAAATATACACTTTCTTTATCCAACCCTCTGCTTCTGGACACGTAGGCTGGTTCTATAACTTAGCTCCTGTGGAGGTGAGGTGCTTTAAGTCGAGTTCTTCTGTCTCCTGTTATTTGCTTATTGGAAAGGTGGGCAGTGGGTTTGTTTACAGAATGCAGACAGTGGTTGCTTTTTAATTAAAAAGATAACTAAGTTACTTCCGACTACATCATGATCAAGAGCCCTCTTCTCTGAATAGCTACAGCAGATGCAGCATCCTAAGTCATTAGGAAAGGACAAATCTACAGTTCCTCCATCATTTCTTCCAACCTTCATTAGCACTATCTGGTGTGACTTTTCTTTGATTCCCTTTTAGGAACTTTTAGTGTGGCAGTGATTAGAATAGGAAATGTCCCTCATGTCTCAGGCATTTGAATACCTGGTCCTCAGCTGGTAGGTGGCTTGGGAAGGTTTAGGAGTCGTGGCCTTTCTGGAGGAAGTGCATCACTAGACACAGGCTTTGAGAGCTTTAGCATCCTACTTCTGGGTGACTCTCTCTGCTCTGTGCTTGTGGATAAGTAGTGAGTTCCCAACATTCTGCTCTAGCCACCGTGACCACCTGTTGCCACTGCCCTGCTAATATGACGTTTAACCCTCTGGAACATGAGCCAAATAAACCCCTTGTTCTACAAGTTGCCTTGCTCTTGATGTTCTCAGCAGGAAAGTGGCAGGTCAACAATGAACACAAATGTCACACTTTAGGGGAAGAGTTGCCAGAGTGCAGGCAGTGGAGCGAATGAGGCACATTGCTAGACCTTTGCAACAGTTCAATAGAATACAGTCATCATCATTATTAGACATTTTCATTGGTTGCTTTTGTATCCTAACACTTGATTCTAGTGTCTAGACTATAGTTCAGGTAGACTACAAGAATTAGCATTTACCTTTTTCATAGAAAGATTCTGACTCTTGCAGAAAATTTAAAAATCATGGCATCTTTGGTTCCACCTGAATTATTAATTTCAGAAAATCTATGGAAATGAATTATCACTTTTAATAATATAGATATATGTTATTATATATCTATATTCAGATAATATAGAGGTAAACCTTGGAGAATACTACTTCCAATCAATCAATAAAATAAAAAGAATGGGTAAGATTATTCAGAGTTGGTTTGGGGTATTTTTATTATTTTCTCTTCAATTAAAACCAAATCTCTTTATCTTTTGTTTTCCCATAATACAATGTTACACACACACACACACACACACACACACACACACACACACACGGAAAGTATAGTAACAGTGAAGTATAAAAGGGAATCTCAAACTAAAATTAACTTGAGATGTATCTCAAAAGGTTTGTAGCAGTCAGTTCACTGTACATCAGTCATATATTCAGGAGTACATTTACTTGTTTCTTCTCATTTAATTTTATATGTGTTAGAATGGTTTGTCTTTAAAGGAAAACTCTTATCCCTGATTAATTTTCTTGAAGATAATATTCCAACAAAAATAACTAAAGAACTTAAATTGATGTCATCTTCTCACTAAATTTCACTTACTGTAAAGTCAATTAAATGTTGATTTTCTTTTGTTTATACCGTAAGAAAGGAAATTACAGCTTAAGGAGCCACACAGAGCTCCCGGTGTTTAATATTTAAACATCAAATATCAGAATTATTATGACTTCATCATCATAAATGATTAGTTAATACTATGAAAGTTATATTTGGGGAGACTATAAAATTGACATTCTAAGACATTCCTCAAGACATTTTGATTAAGAGAATGCCATAAACTTTCTTCCAAAATTTTCATTCTGTGAAGCAGGAAAATGTTTAGTGGATAAAGTTACTTTCAGAACATTACTAATTACTGAAGTTCAGACCCTTAGCACCCACATCAAAAGCTGGAAGCTGTAGCATCTATCTGAGATCCCAGCCCTGCTGCTGGGAAATGGATGCTGAGACAGGTACCCAGCATCTCAAAAGTTGTCTAGCCTAGAGCGCACAAAGCAGCAGAAATAACAAGGCAGGCTGCCTTAGTCAGTGTTCTGTTGTGAAGAGACACCATGACTGTGGCAACTCTTACAAAAGAAAGTACTTAATTGGGATTTGCTTACAATTTCAGAGGTTTAGTCCATTTTCCTCATGGTGGATGGAGCATGGCTCTATTCAGTCATACATGGTGCTACAGGGTAACAGAGTTCTGCATTTGAATCTGCAGGCAGTGGGAAAAAAGAGAAACACTGGACCTGGTTTTGGTCTTCTGACACCCCAAAACTCACCCCTAGTGACATACTTCCTCTAACAAGGTCACACCTCCCAATCCTTTCAAATATGTGAACTTTCTAAGCATTCTGATATATGAACCTATGGGGGAACATTCTTATTCCAACCACCACAGAGACCTTGACTCTAGCAAGATGAAAGTTAAAAAGAAACTCCGGAAGTTGTCCCCTGACCTTAAGAAAGGAAATTACAGCTTGCTCTACAATGTGCTATGTAACATACACAACATACATACACACATAACACACACACATATCACACACATGCATTATACACATACATATCACATACACAGACACAGACAGGTGCACACAAAGAAACATATAGAGAGAAACACACACACACATTCACACAATACACAAAAAACAATCACACACACACACACACACACACACCTAGAAACACACGCAAAATTAATTAAAGAAACAAGCTAACTATCTTTCTGGGTTAAGGAGACAGCTCAGGGCAATTGTGCTTATTTCACATTTAACATCCCTCAGGTGACCATTGTCAACAAGGCAAATAAAACAAAACAAAACAAAATACACATTTTTGAGAAAATATTCTTTTGTATGTGTCTTTTTTTTTTTCTTTTCAAAATTGAAAGTCAAATAATGCTTGGAACAAGGGAAGTCTAGCTAGTACTGCAGTCAGGCTAAATTTTATGGCAGTGAAAATCATCTTAGGTCTTGCTTTTTCCCCTTTGGTGTTTAAGAACACCAAACCCAGACACTATTGCATATGCCAGAAAGATTTTGCTGACAGGACTCTGACATAGCTCTCTCTTGTGAGTCTATGCCAATGCCTGGCAAATATAAAAGTGGATGCCCACAGTCATCTATTGGTTGGATCACAGGGCCACTAATGAAGGAGCTAGAGAAAGTACCCAAGGAGCTAAAGGAGTCTGCAATCCTATAGGAGAAACAACGATATGAACTAACCAGTACCCGCCAGAGCTGTGTCTCTAGTTGCATATGTAGCAGAGAACGGCCTATTTGGTCATCAATGGGAGGAGGCCCTTGGTATTGCAAAGATCATATGCCCCAGTACAGGGGAATGCCAGGACCAGGAAGAGGGAGTGAGTGGGTGGGGGGATAGGGGGCTTTGGGTATAGCATTTGACATGTAAATGAAGAAAATAATAAAAAAAAGAATTACAGAAGCTAAGTGGGCTTTGCTCTTCAGGCCTTTCGTTGCAGATGCTTTTGTTTCTTCCTCACATGGCTTTTGCCTCTGGTAAGAAAGGAGAGGTATATGATTTATATTTGTTTAAACCCTTTGTCTCTTTGATGCTTGGCCTCTTTGGTTTAGGTATCCTGAACCCGTAGTGAGCTAGTTCTGTTTGATGCAGTCCATCTTATATCCTCCTTTTCAAGGATGTTTAGGCCTAACATCTTTGAGTCTTTTTATTTCTTCCTGTGACTACAACTAATCCATTGATATTCAATATTTGTAAGAATTTGTAAGTTGTCTATATAGTGTGATGTATAATAGACTTACCTCTATACATATACAGATGAAAATTTAACTATTTGTTGGATATTTTGGGGTAGTTGAGATACATTCAAACTAGAAGGCGTGATTTCATATAGTGTCTCATTATTATTACTATTTTTGTATCTGTATGTGTGTGTATTCACACTCAGGCGGTTGCACTTTTTTTTGTGAAAGTCTGACGTCGACAACAGGTGTCTACATGATTTTTTGTTGAGGCAGAATCTTTCATTGAATCTGGAGCTCATCAACCCCAGCTAGTTTACGTATCTGTCTTCTCTCAGGCTCCACTGCTTCTGTCTCCTCAGGGCTGGCATTAGAGACAGCTACCATGCTGGTCCAGATTTTATACAGGTTTGGGGAATCCAATTTTCAGTATTTATGCTTGAACAATAAATACTTCATTCAATCTTGCTGTCTCCATATGGTGTTTTAACAAGCATCAGAAAAGGGGTATATAATAGGAAACATTTCCAGTATCATTGTTTTTATTTGTTCAATGAAAGAACTACTTATGTGCTTATCATGACTCCAGGAAACCAAAGCAAACCAAACAACAAGAACAACAACAAGAACAACAACAACAACAACAGCACCCAGCCTCTCTTGATTGGTGGGGCACTGTGGAAGCCATACTGATTTAGCTGAATGCATGTCCCTAGGAAGTAACATGAGGACTGAGTTTTAATTTTAGCAGAAGAGGACAGGGTTTGAAGATCTTAAGACCAAGATAGATGCCTTTTGATATTTCTCCTGAGATTAAGATTCTGTGAGTTTTCACACACTCAGAAATTCATCTTCTAAAATATCTTAGTCTAATCACTCCCCTCTATTTTTTTCCTCTCTACTTCATGTGCTAGAGGCTTAGATAACGCAGATACGCAGAATTAAAGGAAAAAAAAAACATGGTGGTATAGGTGCTTGCTTCTAGGATGTGGAATGCTGAAAAGTCTGCACTTTTATCTCTCAGTGAAAATGACTTTAATAAGTGACATAAGGTCACAACATTCCTGAACTCATCACAGAGTCAAGGACCCAGGGCAACTGGGAAAGTCTGGTAAACAGAAGGGAGCAAAAAATCCTTCCAGGAAAGAAGGGTTCTGAGAATTGACCATTTATGGTGCAGCAGAAGAGGAAAAGGTGTCACCCAGATGGAAGAAATGGCATCAGGTCTTTACACCGTCTTCTACTCTTCCGTGGGAACAGAGGTCGGGAAGTGCAGTGAAAGTGGAGATGGAGTTCACGATGCCTGAGACTCAGACTCCAGAGTGCTGATCTAAATTATTCATTACATTAGCTTGTATATGACATTTTAGCCAATTACGTCTTCAAGTGCAAATCGGGATGCAACAGGTGTTGTTTAGCAGAATCTGATTCATCTGTCCATGAGCCTGTAGGGAGGGTCTGATCCCCCCGTGGAAAGAGAAGAAGCCACTGCCCTGACCTTGGTTACTTTGTGTAGACTCACCAGTATACCAGAAACCATGTCAGGTTTCACCGTGTACAGTAGATCAAGACTCTTTAAGAGGGTCCAGGGGCCTGTGGTTCCTTCCTCTCTGACTCACTTCTTCCCCCACCACGTTTATCTCCATGTCCCCCTCTCTCTTCCACATAAGATGTCTGACATTAACCAACTAAACTCTGGGGAAAAATAAACAAACAAACAAACTTATTCTCAGGAGACAAGTAAAATTTCCCATGTGTTACAAAAATTGAGGACACTTTTTAAAAATATGCCTTACATTTTAGGATCAGTTGGATTGATAGGAAAATTGCAAGGAAAACACAAAAGCAGCAATCTTTATTTTCCGCTCCTATGCACTGAAATTCATGACTGTGTCACTACCAAAGACACATTGACTTATGACTATTAACTGATGCTGATATCCATTTGCATTCCTTTCCTTTTCCTTAGTGTCTTTTTCTCCAGGTTCCTATTCAAAGCATCCTACTGCATGTGATCAACATGCTTTTGATAGTATTCCAGTTTGTGATGGTTTTTTCAGACATGCCATAAAACTGGAGAAATTTGAAAGGCCAGATATCCAGGAGAATGTCTCCAGACTGGGTTTCTTTAATATTTTTGCTGTGGGTAGATTGACTTTGAGGATGAAGATGAAGAGGTAAGGTGTCATTCTTACGTTCTCCTAAGATAGCATACCTGAGGAGGGTAGAGCTGATGGCTCTCCTGGGAATCTCTACTGCTGAATAATAATCTTTTCCCCACACTTCATACTAAACTATCTAGCACGGTGTTTCTCATCCTTCTCAATGCTGTGACCCTTTAATACAGTTCCTTATGTTGTGGTGACCCCCCCCCAACCACAAAATTATTTTTGTTGCTACTTCATAACTGTAATTTTGCTACTGTTATGAATTGTAATGTAATTATCTGATACACATGACTTCGGGGATTGCAATGGGTTGAGAACCACTGCTCTAGAATAGCCACTAAATCAGTCCTCAGCAGAGTGGGGAGTTAAGCTTCCCTTCCTGGAAAAGGAACATTTAAGCATCCTTTCCTGTGTGCTTCTCCACTTGATTTCTATTACAGTGTAACTAAAATGGGGTAATGTCTTTTGTTTATGTTCTCTCAGAGCAAGAGATTTTTGAGCAGATTATTCAAAGAGATTCTCTCAAGAGAATATTGTCTGGAGAAAATGAATGAAGGATACTGGGTGGAGCAAAGAGACAAATGTTAGGTGAAGACATGGCCTCAACTGGAGAACAACGTCAGATTCAATAGGTTTCTGCTCTGAGTAGGGGTTGTACCACAGAGTTAGCTTGGTCCAAAGAAGCGGACTTGTACATACTTTTGTATTATCACCATTGTTTGTAGACAGCAGTACTATGGGCTGAGAGTAATCTTCCAGTTGAAATTATTCACTGTCAAGTCTCTCCAGGAAGGGGACACCCATGAACTTTTTAGCAGCTAATACTAACACGAGCTTGGAAATGAACGTAGTGAATTGGTGAAGTAGTTTGTGGCAGGGAAACAAGTCCATTTACTACAGGCGATGATTTCTTCTTCACCATTAAATTTAATCAATGGCAGGGTGGTAGGATGGCCAGTAGTGTCAATCCTGCCATCATAATACATATTTGAGTCACAGCCTTGAAATTAGTAGACTTTAGGTCCTTGATTATAGTAATTTCTAGGGTAGTCATATGCAATTATCATGGTCTTCTTTATGTTTTTCATGTAAATTGAGAATTCCCACGATTTATTTTCATAGCCACTTCAGGTATACACACCTGTTATTATTGAACAATAATGATAGGTATGTCAAGTACCTGGGCATTTAAATTATAGACTGCATGTATTTGAATAAGAAAACTGGGAAAAGATTTATCTTTATCTTAGTCTATAGCCCTTTTGTTCCAATAATGTGACCCTTCACTGGATTCCAGAAAGCTAATTAGGACATTGCCTAAACCATAGAACAGCCTTAAGCAGCGGAGGTTATGTGTGACCCAGCCTAAGCCAAATAAAGGTACCAGTCAGAGCTACAGACTCAGGAAGAAAATAATATGGGATAGAGGCAATATAAATGATATTTAATCTCAAGATAGAGGAATTAGATGCTTCTGAACAGCTGCCATGTGAACTGTACCTTCTGGTCTGTAACATCATGGATATGGGATGGCAGGCATAGCTGCTATAGCAACCTGAGGTGTGGCTAATTATTCCTTTTGGATACCTTGCTTCTGTCTACTTTCGCAGCATTCCCTGAAACCTTATATGCTATCCAAAGAATTGTTGTAACTCCTCCCTCAACAAATCAGGGAGAAAGGATTTTATTGCCTGTATCTAAGAACAGTGATCCAGACAATAAAAAGTGTCCGTTTAAACCACTGCCAAGATTATCCCCCAAATAAAATCTCAATGAGGTAGGCATACTCTGTTACATTTTAAGTTCTGCTTCTAAATTTTAGGAAGAAAATGACTATTCTTATTACTTACTTAGGGAGGTCAGATTGAGGAAGGAAACTGAAGAAAAAAATGAGACTGAGATAAGGCCAGAATGGACACATTTCAGGATGAAAGGGCACAGGGAAGTTTCTCCTTAAATTCAAGCCATGTGATCTAAAGCATGTAGCAAGAAAATTCATTGAGAATGAAGAGGGCGGAAAATAGCACCATATAACACTCTATTGATGTTTATTAAGCATCAGCAGGAGCTATCCCACAGAGGTACAGTGAGCGGTACTGCTTTTCAAGTTCTTTATTTTGTTGTTAAGATGTTCTCATTATGATTTAAAAAAAAAAAAGTGTTAGATCAATCAATGCAAGGAACAAACATCAATCCCAAGATCCTAAGCCTGGGCACGGAATCTGGTGGTGCCTCCTTGCACCTTAAGCTATTTATCTTGTATTTACTCTTGATAGGATAAAGAATTTTTTTTTTTGGGGCATTGTTCAATTCTTTTTTTTATTAGATATTTTCTTTATTTACATTTCAAATGTTATCCCCTTTCCTAGTTTCCCCTTCAAAAATCCCTTATCCCCTCCCAACCTCTCCCTGCTGTCCAACCCACCCACTCCCATTCCAGGTCCTGGTATTACCCTATACTGGGGCATAGAACCTGCATAGGACCTAGGGCCTCTCTTCCTGTTGATGACCAACTAGGCCATCCTCTGCTATATATACAGCTAGAGCCACAAGTTTCACCATGTTTTTTGTTTTTTGTTTTTGTTTTTTGTTTTGTTTTGTTTTTGTTTTTGTTTTTGATTGGTGGTATAGTTCCATGGAGCTCTGGGGGTACTGGTTAGTTCATATTGATGTTCCTCCTATAGGGCTTCAGACCCTTTCAGCTCCCTGGGTACTTTTTCATTGGGGACCTTGTGCTCCTTCCAATGGATGACTGTGAGCATCCACTTCTGTATTTGCCAGGCACTGGCAGAGCCCCTCGGGAGACAGCTATATTTTTCACTCATGGCTACGTATGTGCCTGGATACAGCCTCCATCAGGATTCCGATGTGTGAACCATGGTGATGATGGTGATAGAAAACTGAGGTCGTCTGAAAGGGGCCCTTGGTTTAGTTCCTGAGGAGTGATATTATCTTGGGATAATTTTAAGTATGATCTAACATATGCAACAAAAGTAACCATCAGCAGAGGAAGTGAACGAACGTGTGAACAAAGTAAAACCTGGGGAAACTGAGGTGACCTGAATTTACTGGGTAGAGGAGTTGTTGGTAAGACTTGGTGGCATTCAAATGAGCAGACTGAATGTTGCCCTCCTCCAGGTGTAACTGACCAATCATAGACCTAGCTTATATGTGTACCACCTTTTTGTTTGGCTGTGACATTTTTTTAATTTTCCTGTTTCTTTTTAAGACTTACCCACTTCTTTTTCAGTATAGCATAAACTGTGCTTTGATAGAAATCCTGAATTTGATTGAAGAACCCTTGAGCCATCCATCTTGTGGATAATTCTTAAATTGTTGCATTTAGGGAAGAAGTAGGGAGGAAAGCAGATTTCTTGATTCATATCAGAAGACCACCTTCTTTCCAAGTTCTTTGAGTGAGCCTCATTCAAACCCTCAAGTACTGGTGGTGGTGATGTGCCAACGAGTTCAGAAATAACTACCTACACAGCCTATCTTTAGCCTTAGGAGTGAAAGCTTGTGAAATTTATCTTTCTTCTAATTTTAAACTTAAATCTGAAGAGTCACTTTCCCTTGTAAATATGTAAGTGATTATTCTCAGTCATTCTGACTACCTTGGCTGGAATTCAGTTCCCTCTAACATAGTTTTAAAATAAATGCTCATTTACTTATTTATTGTGAAAAAGAATCCACATTTAAAGTCAAATTTAGAGAATGGATCCCCAAAGAATGTAAATGATCCAATCGATGGATAGCCTGACATTTTAATATACATATGATCAAAAATATCAACTTAGTGAAACTTGGCACTGAAATTGTTTATCCAATGATTGCCATTAAAGCTAGCCAATTCATACTCAGGATCAATTTTGGAAGTTTTATTGAAATAGAGGAAACTATCTCAGAGATATATTGCCCTGCGTTTGGGGGATTTGGCAAGTGAATGATAACCAAGTCTTGGGTCCAAGTAGCAGCTCCATGAAGAAAGCCTACAATGTACACCCTTTCCTGTGTGGAAGCTTTCGAATCACTGAAATGTGCTATACCTTATTAATTGTGTGTATTCTTCTTCAGTCTATGAGAAAAATGTTCCTCAGATTCTCTTTAATATACATTTCTGAAACAAAAGTGAAACTGTAAAATATTAAAACTATGGTTAACAGTTATAATTATATTATAAATATTTTGTTGCTAAATACTTTTGATAGCATCTTTCTTGAAGGTATCAGCCTTCTTTGTCTATCTCCCACCCAAACCCCCACTCTGTCCCTCTTTGTCTTCTTTTAAAGTAACAGAACATTTGAAAATTGATCACCATAATTTACAATAGAAATGCAAGTTCATATGAAAAAAAAAAACACATAAAATTTAAACATGAGCATCAGAATGGCATGAGAATAAAACGCTAGGTTAAGAATTTTCTACAAGAGGTGGAAGGATTCTGTTATAAAGCCTTAGATTTCATGATGCTCCATCAGGAATCTGATGTGACTACAGTGACAAAGAACTAAGGTAATCTGCAAGGGGACCTTGGCTTAGCTCCTGAAAAGTGGTGTCATCTTGAAATAATTTTAAGCAGGATCTAAATATAATGCAGAGTACTTGGCACTAAACCTTAGGTGAAAATGTCAGGACCTTCTATAGTTCACCAACTTTTGTACTTCTTATAACAAACTTAATGATTAGGCCAAACTCATAAAAAAAAACCCTCAAAATATTCTAATTATAAATATTTTTCTATAACTGCCTTTCTCAACTACAGATAACATTATAAATTTCATGGGTCTATGAAAATGATTTTATGCTAAGGTTTTTAAGATTATCAACCTAAACATTATTCTCATATCCAATTAAAAATTATTTTTTTCACCTATTTTGGTCTAAGAAGTTGAGAGCTTGAAAGATTGTTGCTAATTGGTCTACCACATCTTTTTCTTTCTTCTGTTTCCAAGTGATTATCAAATTGAAGGAAGTAGGAGAAAGTAAAGAGGTGTCTTGCTTGGTGAAGTGTTTAGGTGCCCTCTGTATAGGAGGTAGTGGAAATGCAGGCTATTTCCTGTTCTTTAGAACACAAGAGCTTTTCTAGCTTTACTATTCCCTGGGAAGGAAGAGAGAAGCAGCTTTCTTCTTAACATGTGTCTACGTGGATCTGCTATGAAACATCCCAGCCCCGACCAGGGCTTCTCCAAAGCAAAAAATGGTCAGAGGTGTTCTGACAGATCTACCGTGGGCATCATCAGCAACACATTATCAGCAACTTGATTTTGTCGAAGAGCACATGTTGATCACACTGCTATCTATCTTTGCCTTCCCGGTAGGGTACAGTAGATTGAAAGCATAAGAAGTCATAATATTACATACTATTTACTTAATTTTAAATTCCAGAATTCAGAGTTGTTACCCATCCTATTGTAATTTAATTTCTGTGCACAGAAAACTATTACAAAGGCACACTTTAAGATAAAGGTAGAATTTGACAATGTGACAAAGCTCTCACTGATACCACATCCTGTAGTAGAAAGAGAAATAATTCTGAGGGACTAAGGCTTGTGGTAGATTTGACATTCATGTGTAAGCAGCAATAGCAGTAGGCCTAGAAAGGTGGTGCCTTTTAAAAGGGCACGCTGCATGGGAAAGGCAAAACCTGGCAAATGCAAGGAGAGTGTTTCCCAGGCTTGGAGGCAGCCTATGCAAATATCCTGTGCATGGGTATTGACATTCAGGAAATAGTGAGGAGATGCGTAAACCTCATGCAAACATTGAGGTTTACATTGTAGATTATTGGGAGTTAAGACTTGGCAGGTGTTTCAGAGACCGGTGATAGACTCTCTTGACTACCAAGAGGAGTCAAAAGATGCAAACACACCCATGCACACTACTTAGTAGGAGTGTGGGTAAAGGAGAAAGATTTTTGATCTAACAAATAAAATTTGGGTGAGGCTAATTATGAACAGACTCTGTGATACGTGTTATTGGAAATTCACCATTGCTGCCCATCTCCACCGTATTCTAAGTCATTCACCAAGACCATGGGGGCACTGTATAAAGGGCAAAGATTTACTTTCAAGTTACTAATAATTTGATGTGTTCATAGTGAATAATATTTGCAGGTGCCAGCCTGCAGTGCTCATGGGGTTTTTCCTAATTTCACTGTTGCTACCAATGGGCTTCTAAATGTTTGTGCCCCAAACCTAGAAACATACCTTTCTCAATTCCAGTAAGCACAACACACTCACTGCGAAGGCAGAGTGAGCCTAACATACAGTACAGTATTGAAGACTGAACAACAGAAACACATGAGCCTCTTAGTACCAAGCTAAGAGAATATTTGCCTTGTTCTTGGTCACATTCTCTCTATTGCTTTTCTGTAGCATCTCGCTTTTTTATCTTTTTCTTTTCTGGATTAAAACCCTTTGGTCCCTTAAGAAAGCACCCCTTCGTTTGCTATCCATTTGCATTGGTTTTAGAGTGAGAAATAGTCATTAGTATGAATTTAACATTCTTAAGTCTGTTTTCCAGCTGGGTTGCTTGGGTGATCTTGACTTGTCCTTTGAAATGAGATGGAAGATTTCCTTGGGAACCTGTGGGTGTCACAGATATATAGGACAAGCATCGTTTCTGTTTCTATTTTTTTTTTTTTTCAGGCTTCCTCATCCTTCAGCTGTTCTTAACACTCCAACCTCATGCATGTCATGGATAAGTTTTCCATTGCACTTTTTTTAAAAAAGGAAAATAGTGAGAACACCAAAAATACTCCCTAGTTTCTGGAATAGTATCCCTGTGTGTGGCGGTGGGTGCGAGGGGGTTCTTTAGCTCATTCTCTATTTATATACTTGTAAAGAGAACAGTCCTTCCTTCTAGCTATTTGAGATTTTGGAACATGCAAAGACCCTTTTCTATATAGATACAAATAACAAAGGTATCCAAGTTTTCCTGGCTCTTGCTCAACCCACTCTGAAAGAATCCCAAACTCTTACAATCTAACTCCTAACAAGCTTACAAACCACTCCTTGGAGACCTTGGCCACATTGTTAAGATTTATTTTGCTCAGCATCCCTTCAGGTGAGACTCCGCTCAGCATTACCAAGTATACTATTTTTCCATCCCACCTTCAGTTGTAGCTGAGCCAGTGTAGCCTGGGAGATATCCACATGGCATGGACCACATCCTTCTTCAAGTGGGGCAGCATGTTTTTTTTTCTTTCCTATGCAATATCAGGGATACTGCTGAGAAAAACTGAATGGAAGTTTTGGAAGTAATCTTTTAGGCTTTACTTACATTCATGCTCTCAGTATCAAATATGGATTCAACATGGAAAATATGTCAGAGTGACACACTCAAGATGAAAAGAATATCCATTTCTTTCTAGGCACCAAAGTTTGTGTTCACAACCAGCCATGAGTTACCCATATCCATGTCTTCACTTGATGGTTTGCTTTCAGGAGCAGTCTCCGTCTTCTAAAGGAAGAGCCAGAAGTCCAGTTCACCAAATATGCCCAGCATGTATAAAAGTTGGAAAGTTGTGTTCCCTACCTTGTCACTAGAACACAGAAAGAGAGGTGACTGTGTTTAGCAGAAACACGTTGAAAGTGTCTGGGGTAGATTAAGGCTGAGACATGAGCATCCAGAGTTATCTATTAATGAGATATTTGGTTGTTAGAGAATCAGTCAAAATAAAGAGATGAAGAGAAAATATGTAATGGCAAGGTAAGACTAGGTAAGACCCTGTAAAGGCCAAGATCTGATACTTGTTAGGGGAAGTTTCAAGTAATACATATTGAACAATGATGTCTTATGGGTGATTTCAAAATGGATTTCTCTGAGGTTCCTATATTCTTACCCAACTGGGGAAATTTTGGATTGTTACAAGCACAGAACAATAAGGTGCAGAAAATGTAGGTTGGCATCACTCCTGTGTTGTTAAGATGGATTCTTGGCTCTCTGTGTTCTATAGGGCAATAACTAAACAAATTAAAAGAAGTAGTTGCAAGTTAATGTTACAGAATGTTTGCTCTAAATTACAGTGCAATTAAATCAAGAATCAAGGCAATGACTGTTGTCAGTTTTTGCCCACTGAAATCACTTATATTTAGGGATATCATGGATGAGACTAGAGTGAGTAAATGATATTCTGGAGACGAATACAATGTCTTGGTCAATGAAATAAAGAAGAGTTAACTTTCTACTAGACTTATAAAGGACCAAAGGGTCAATATTTAGAGAGAGGGGCAAGGTTGTTTGTGTGTGCATGTGTGTGTGTGTGCGCGCGCACACGTGTGTGTGTGTGTGTGTGTGTGTGTGTGTGTGTGTAAATCACTGCATAAAAATCCAGAAGCAGCAGAATATGGTGTGGGCAATGGTAAGACATTTTCCTTCTTAAACTCAAGTTAGGAATGGGGAATTAATGGCTTAATATGGTGTGCATTAAGTGCATAGACAATAAATTCCTGACAGGAAGGGGGATTTATATGAATTTGTGAAGCAATCAACAATTGTGAGAATGATTTTGACTGTAATATATAGAACACCCCATATTTAATTTTACAGTGGTGGCAAAAGCTAAGCAGAGTTGGTGTGATCATGAGAAAAATCAAAACCAACCTGAGGACTACGGATAGGACAGGAAGAGAATGGGTCAGAAGACAGGGAAGACTGGCCATGATGTATAGATGCAGCCATCTGTGGACATGAAAGGGAATGAAGTTGTGTTCAAGTTTGCATTACACTGTAGGGACTGTGCCAATGCAAAGTCACCTTACCCCAGAGGCTTAACTGTGTTTCCTGCCTCAGGAAGGCTCTGGGCTCCAGAACTGCAGCTTCAGTGCCTTTTTCAAGGCAGGATTGCTCATCATCAGTGAAGTAAAGTGAATACAGACTAAACCATAGATGACAGCTTCGCAGACCCAGAACCAAGATTTCTTATCAAATACAGTGCCAATAAAGGAGATGACTATAGTCAGAAAATAGGATGTGAAGAAGGTGAAGAAGGTAGCAAGAGACTTCAGGACAGTGCACTGAGCTTTCAGGCTGGAGTTGCTGGTGCTGTAGTGTTTCATTTGCACCCAGTGCTGGACCAGTGAGACTGTGAGTAAGATGATAGAAGCCAGGAACACGAGGAAAGGAATACCAAAGCCAATCATTTTTAAAGGACTGGAAAAATACCATTCAAACTGTTGTAGTCTTAGAATCAAAGAATTGTTCTTGGGTAAATTATCTAGGGAGACTAATTCCATCTGGATGTGATATTTAACAACAGAAGGGATGATTGACAAACAAGAAGCTATCAGAGCACCCATTATCATCCAGAGAACCAGTTTCAAAATTTTCAACCTCAGCCAGAGGAAGATGGGGTGAGTGAAGGAAGAGACCTTGACACAGTAGAGGACGGCAAGCAAACTGGTTAGCCAGAATGTCAGAATGTTCATGAACTCCCAGACGACTGATACCTTCCAAAATAAAAGGACAGGCCTAGAAAAAGTACCAAAGTTGTACAGCATCGATGTCCACTGTAGACAGAAATGTGAAATGCCCAGACTGATGAGAATCATTTCCACCGGTGACAATCTTTGAAAGTGCATCCACTCTCTGAACAGCACTGCAACCGTTGTGCAACTTTGCACAATTATGACTAAGGACTCAAGCACATACATGATGATGGAGAAGATGGTGACTTGGGTTGGCACCATGCTTCGACTCTGAAGTCTCCTCCTAGCCAAAGACTCAGCAGCTCTATACCGCTTTCCAAATATGAAACGGGCATGCGCTCTTCGCACTCTCAGTATAAGAGAGCACCTCTTTGCAGATGCAAATCCTCCTTACGCACATTTGACATAGACATTTCCCTAGCTACAGCATTTGTCTGTGCTTTGCTTGTTAGGCCAAACTCACACAGGGATGCAAGCAAATCTCGTTTGGGTATGGATTCTTGATCCTAAGATCATTTGATCATTTTCATAAAGAGAAATCCATCATATATGCATGTTGGTTTTTTTTCTTCTTCACCTCTTTAACTGCTCAAGGTGCTGTTTGGGTATCTCTCTATCTTCTTTAAATAATGTCTCTAAAAATATTCATATTTAAAATTTGAGCACTAAAAAATATAAATCCTTTACTGTGCTTTAATGCTCTGAGCAGTGTTTCTATTCTGTCAAATGACATACTAATGCCAGTCTCAGAATCCCTTTTTTCAAGCACTTCAACAGTTGGGGGGGGGGGTGAGCACTGCAACCGAATTGTTAGGGGTAAATCAAAAAGGTAACAGAAGACTGCTTGGAAATTCCACCATCATTCCCAAAGCTCAGGCCTGCTGGCCCCACCTGTTGAAGTTCAATCTCAAAAGTGCGTGCTGAATCATCTAACTCAGAGATGACAAGCTGCATCAAAACCACTGCATAGTCTTTCTTGACCTCCCAATGGAGATGAAGTATTTTTTTTGCTTCTCTACGATTCTTTTGCTAATTCCAATGCCTTTACTACATACTTTCCAATGTTTTGGAACTTGTTCTTGTTTCATTAATATTTGCTTCTGTTTCTCCTTCCATGGCTAGGTTCTTATGTCACATAACCCAGATCAATTGGAAGAAAACTTAACTCACCAGCTCGCCAATAGTAAAGCATGTAACTTCTAAAGGACTAAGGCACTCTTTCGCAGATATGCAAGAAGGCTAGAGAAGAAATACATTTTCTCTTGTCATGGGGCACTCTTTGAATAAGCACCAACTATTTAATTAGTGGTTTCAAAAGTGACAGACAGATTCTAGTAATTGATAGATAGTGAGGGAATCCAAGTGAAAGCTGTTGACTCTATGAATTCTAAGCCTGGATAGACATTTAATTATTCAAGATTGGGAAGGCAGGAATAATCTAACATGAAATGAAATGCTCAATTGTTAAGCATAAACCTTCAAGACCTACTGAACTCAATGGTGCAAAGAAAATAGTATATAATTTTAAAAATTCTAACTACACATATGATTATAATTAGAAAACATCTGCTTTGGCGTTTTAGTAAAAATGTAAAAAAAAAAAGGTAGGAAATGAAATAATGAAACAATAGCTTGTAATTAAGGAACCGATTGATTGAAGTGTGGGCTCTGCACATAATGGGACAGGGAGATAAAATGCGAAAAGTCTTTAGAGAAATATACAATGACAGCAATGACATTTGCTTTGTAGTATACTGCTCTGCGAAGCACGCTCCTTCCTGCATACAGTGACCTTACAAACACTGTGATGTTTCAAGCCTCTGTCTCAGGAACTGTTCAATTACAATATCATGTCACAGCCCTCAGGAACAGATAATTGCTACAAGAGTTTTACAAGAAAAGAATCTCTGTCCAAGGTGCTGTTTCTAGCCAACCTACAGCTGAAGAGACACCTGATGCTGTCCTCCCTCTCAGGGCGTTCTCTCTGTGGTCAAGGAAAGTAAATGCCCTCAGTATTCCTTTTGGAAGAATTTAACTGAGATGCACAAAGCGAGTTAGGGTTAGAAGTCAAAGACTGGTTCTTCTGTGGTCTGGCCACATCTCTTTGCTCAGCACTGTTGTGGGGTCTGCCCTCCTCCACCCTTCTTTAGCAGGCCCCTATATCCCTTTTCCATGTCCCTGAAAATTGTTGCCTATTAGCCAGTGGTGACAAGTTGACAGGGCCCAGCTCTCTGCATAGATCTTTCCATCCATGTGTCATCCTCAATTGTTAAAAAAAAAACAAAAACAAAAACAAACAAACAGAAAAAACAAAAAAACCCACCCTTTCAAAACCCAAAACCCCACAAAACAAAACAAAACAAAACAAAACAAAAAACCCAAAACATTCTGCTGCCTTTATTTATTTATTTACTCAATGTGTGTGTTTGTGTGTGTGTGTGTGTGTGTGTGTGTGTGTGTGTGTTCCTATGTCTGTGTGTATAACATGCTAACATGCATGCTACAACCTAGTGGTAGAGAGGTCAGAGGACAACTTGTGGGAATCAGGATACTCTCTTTTCACCATGGGGATCTTAGGAGTCACATTTAGTTTGCCCATTTGGTGGCTGGTGCCTCTGGCCATTGAGCTTTCCAGTCTTCTGAAATTGGAGTGTAGAATCTGCAGGTTGCTTGCTCATTCCAGTACTCTTTCTCCTTAGATAGAGCAGAGGTCCACTAGCTTGTTTCCTAGATGTTTCTATTCTTTCTTCAGGAACAATATAATATTCACAGTTAAAGGTTTTGTATCTGTCACTCCTGGTTCCTAAGGGAATAACCTAGTCTCATCTAAAACTACCAATTGTTCCTACTTGTAAGTTTGGTATGAAAAATTTACTCAGCTGTGGATTTTACTATTGTTAAACTAGACAAATGTAGTCCTAGGCACTAATCTTATTATTGAAAACTGATTTTGTTCATATGATATATTCTGATTATAGTTTCACCTTGCTCTACTCCTCCAAGATCTTCCATACTACCCCACCAACCAACTCCACACCTTTTCTTGCTCTCTTGCCCTCTCTCTTTCATTATAAAATTAATTTCTCATATACATATATATGTATATATATTCTTGTATGCATATTTACTTTGTAAAGTATTGAAAGTGGAAAAATTAAGAACATTCAATTAACAGAAGGCAAACAGAAATAACCAACACTCTCACAAAAATATACTTTTTAACATTCTAATCTCAGAAACAAAATACAATTTTGGTAATATTAACCAAAACTGTTGGAAACTACTGGATAACAGAAAGCTGTATACACTCTGGAAAAATGTAAATTAATTGTGCTACATTGAAGAACAATTTGTTCCTATTGATAAGACATTACTTATTGGGTGTATGTTACAGAGAAACTCTCATGTATTTGTGACAAAGGAGATGTTAACAAGTCTCTTTCAGAAATTCTCATAATACCTATGGACTAGAGACTACATAAATGGCCAGCAGTCGAGTAAGAGATAAAATTTGGCACATTTATATGATGCTATAAAGCCACACGGACTTTTATTTGCCTTCCTCCAAACTGGTTTACTACACTTGATTCTTGGCTGGAGAGCCTCTTACTGAAGAGGTTTTAAATTCCAGACTTAGTATAATATCTCCTTTGCATATTGAATCTGGGCATGAAAATCAATTGTGGGCATGGAGTCCAGAGAGAAGCCTGTTGAGATGTTCTATGGGAATATTCCTCTTTGACAGCAATGCACAGGCCCTTCTTCTCATCCTGTATTACTCTAAATTACATGTGATGCTGAAGAGAACTATGGCTCTAAAGGGAAATCAGAGGAATCACACACATACACATGCAAGGACACAGAAGCTCATATTGTTACAAGATGTTTAATAACTTTGGCTTGAACTAACTCTGAAATAACTATTTTGTGTGCAGAGTTTGTCCCTATAATTTAAGCCACTGAGAAACTTGGGACTGTGGGCTAATGTCAAGCAGAGAAATAGAGGATAAGAGAGGAATATATTATTTTGTTTGCTGAGTCAAGGGACCTACACAAACTCAGTTTATGCAGCACTTAAGGAAATGTCAAAGCACTATAAAACAGACCTGGTTGTTAAACGCTGCACCCGTGAATACCATAGCACTCTGATAGGCTAAGTGTAAACAGATATGATCTATGAATAAGATGTAATCCTATATCATTCAAACAAGAAATTAGCACAGATGCCAAAATAATATGGGTACCCAAATTGTTAGTTATATTTTAACGGAGAAACTTGTATCCTGCAACATTTCATTGAAATAAATGCACTAAAACCAGATGAAAGAAACAATGTTCATAAATTCACACACACACACACACACACACACACACACACACACACACATACACA